>NC_089213.1:12322163-12557706 GCF_963930695.1 Labrus bergylta | reverse complement strand
GAGCTTTGGGTCGTGACCGAAAGAATAAGATTGTGTATACAAGTGGCTGAAATTAGTTTCCGAGTGAGGGTGTCTGGGTTCAGCCTTAGAGAGAGGGGGAGGAGCTTAGACATCCGGCTCAGAGACAGTTGAGGGGGTTCAGGCATCTGATCAGGATCCTGCTGGACGCCTCCCTCTAGGGGTCTCCCGGGCAAGCCCAACTTGGAGTAGACCCCGAGGTAGACCCAGAGCTCGCTGCAGGGATTATATATCCCTCCTGACCTGGGAGCGCCACTCAGAATCCCCCAGTAGGAAAATGTTGCTGGATAGAGAGACGTCTGGGTTAACTCACTTCACCTGCTGCCACACGACCCCACTTAAGCAGAAAATGGATGGAGTATTGGCCGTCCTGTTGATTTGAATGGACCACACTGCTTTCTATCTCACTTCCCCTCTCTTTCTCTCTCTCTCGCTCTCTTTCTCTCTCAGCAGCTTCTGGTTAAATATTTGACCCTGTTTGAAAGTCGTCTCTCCTGTACGTCGCTCTGCTGTTAATCTGCTCAATAGGACCCTGTGTTTGTGTCCTGCAGTGGCCCTGCCCACGGTGAACAACCTGGAGCTGTTCGATATCACTCACAGCACCATGAGGGTCCAATGGAAGACCGCCGCCGGGGCTTCTGGGTACATGATCCTGTACGCCCCGCTGACTGAGGGAGACCCCGCAGACGAGAAGGAGGTGAGGGGATTTTCTAATGTGATTATTTATGGAGAGCAGATGAGAAGCTTCGCGGTTAAAGGAGGTAAAATAAATAATATGAACACATAATTCCAGTAAATCTGCAGAATGATTCCGAGCGATGTGCGTCCTCTGCTTTGGTCTCTCGCTGCATTACAGAAGTTGTTTTATACCTCTGACTGTCGTTGAGTCCTCGATGTGGCCTTTAAGAAGCTTCAGACCTCCTCAGAAATGTTCGTCCAGCAAAAGTTCTGCAAGAGCAATATAACGTTAACATACCAAGTTCTCTGCACAGACCTGCTTCAAGCTTCATACTTTATTCACGGTACATCATTCAGAGTTTTTTTGTTTCCTCTGTCAACCTTGAGGAGTGACTTTGTGTCAGACTGCTAACGGGCTTCAGCTCAATCGGACCGACCTGTATTGATGTCTCTGTAGCGTTAATTAACTTTTTATGTTTGTTCTTTCCTTCACTCTGTGTGTTGACCACATTGTTTTTAAACACTTAATCATTCTCAGTGAGGGAAATGAGACACAGGGAGGAGAGGAACCAGAGAATATTAAGCAGGAGACATCTTTAGGACTAGGTTTTGTTTGCATCATTCAGTGGACCCCCTCAAATCCTCCGTCTTCTTTACTCCTGAGACAGAGTCCTGGTTTGAGCTGCTGGAAATCTACAATGACAAGGAGATCGAGCAGTTCATGAGGAGAACACAGACGAGGTAGAGGAGCAGAGGTGTGAAGGCTGCAGCCAGCCGTCTGTACCCCTCCCTCCTCCCTACAGACCTCATCACGCCTGCCATCACTTCAAGCTCCAGGCGCAAAGCAATAAAAACAATTTAGGGAGAAATTGGGAGTCAGGATGTTTTCCAGCTCTGAGGATAAGCCTGGCTTGGAGGCCTGGCTGCATCATGCTCGTATGGCTTTCCCTCACTGTGCCTTGTGGGGACTCATCTGGGCCAGATCCAGAATCAAATCCAGTCCAGTCTGACTGAGTGAGATGCTTTCATCCTCACTGGTTCAGGGGGAAACTCGTCAGGAGGCTTCAGTTCAAATTAAACCAAAGAGAGAGAGATAGAACACACACATTAAAAGAGGTGAACAGCTTGGTCTGGGTTTTTACTAAAACAGCTGTGATGATCGTGCCCCTTTAACTGAATTTCCCCGCCAACAGAAAACGCCTGTCGAGTTTTTACTGACGTTTGTTCAAATCCCATTTCAAAAGAAGCAAAAGCTAGCATATGTACCATGATTTACGTGAATATGTTTTTCTTGGTGTAGATCTCCATCCAGAAAACAGGCTGAACAATACGTGTTTTTTAAGAACTTTTACGCCTTTATTGTAGAGCAAGGATGGAGGATGAAGGTGTCAACAGGGATGAGGGAGCGTCCAATAAAGTGCTGAAGGTCGGGGTCAAACCAGAGCCTCTGTGCATGAGGTCATACAACATAAACACTAAGCCACCCAGCCCCTCTGTTGCTTGTTTATAAAAGACATACACCCCTCCGCTATTTGTGCAAAAGACAGACTGAATGAAAACCTCTCGTCAGGCTGGATCTGGCTTCTGGTAGTTTTCTCTCTTCTATCACTTCAGGAAGAGACTTTATTTCAGGTTTGTATCTGAAGAAAGGAGAGAGGTAGTTAAAGCACCAGGGCCATATCTTCACACCTTCATGCATCATGCTGCTTTCTTCAGGAGACAACTCAAACCAAACCTAAAGGATCTGATCTGTGAACGTTTAAATGTCTGCTTGACATTTTCATCCTAAAACATCCAGGCTGTTCTTCAGCGACAGTGATCCTAAATAGATGTAGAAACCAGCCCATGTGCTTGACAACTACGGCTAATAGTTTTGGCTTTTTCAGGAACATGAAAGACTTACTTTGGCAGCATCATTTTCTTCCCTGGATAAAAATTTGACACCGATTTTGAAGCTGAAGACTTGGCAGTACATTTAATTTCTCCAGGCTCCACGGTGAAAACAATTTATTAATGGGATGGCAGAGAAGAAGAGCAGATGGACAAACATTTGTCGGCGCCTCCTTTTTGCCAGATTATTTTTTTTTAATTTGAACATCGTTTTTGTTTTTGGCAGAAGGAGAAAAGATGGTGGAGGTCAGAGTATTTGGTCCGTAGTTTTTTAAGAGGCTGAAGCACGGGGGAGTTAATCATCTTCTGAATTAGCTACGATGCACAAAATGTTTCTCTGAGAGCATCATTGAGAAATCATTTCATGTCACCTGAGCCGGACTCTCTGCTTGTCTGGACAGGACGGAGGCTCGATGGAGACACTGAATTCATATCTTTGTGTGTGTGTGTGTTTTTGTACAGGTTAAGGTACTAGACTCTGTGAACGAGGTGGAGCTGGAGGGACTGACCCCGTCCACAGAGTACACGGTGACCGTCTACGCCATGTACGGAGAGGAGGCTAGCGACCCGATGACCAGCCAGCAGACCACATGTGAGTCTCAGAGCACATTTACACAACGAGAGAAACAGAGTTGATGACGGCCAAACTGCCGAGATCACGGAGAGAGACCAACTCGAGGAAAACTCTCAGGATTTGATTCCCACTTTGGAAAATCTGACTCTGAGATCGCTCGAGAAGTCGTGAGGTGTTAGACCAGCTGTGAAAATGAAGTTTCATTAAAGTCCTGACTGATTTTATGATCATTCGTCGCAGAACATTTCGATATACTCAGCTCCGCAGGAAGGGCACCAAAGATCTCCCAGAAAGATGTAGTTATAAATATGAATGATACAGTGAAGGTCGGCAGCGTTTGAGGTGAAGCAGCACAAAAAGAAAAACGTCTCTTCACCCCAAGTTCTTCAGCTCAGTTCTGCTGCTGCAGTTATGTTGCAGCGTGTTCGTTTGCAGCTTTGTGGCTTTTTCCGGCACAGTTGCAGCACGTTCTCTGCCCGGCAACCAGCGATGCAAATAAAAAATTACTGCACGGCGCCGGCTTCCAGCTCCTGCTCTCCGTGCTATTTCCTGCACCTCACTTTCATTTTAAAGAATTTGAAAGCTTTGGTGAGCGACCCCCCCCCCCCCCCCCCCCCCCCCGCTCCCCCTAACCGTACTCACTAATTAACGTTTTATGAAGTCTACTTTAAGGTCTGTGGCTCGTGGCTTTAAGGCAGGCCATGTTTACGTCTTTATGATGCGTGTTGGGCTCTGGACGCAGGTCAGATAAGGACGTTAGCCGCTGTTGGAGGAAGGCCGTGGCGCTGTGTGCATAATGCTTGCTCTTCATTTCTCCTTGTGTGTTTTTTCTCGTTCATTCATAACTTGCAGGAGAATATTCCTATGAATTATCAGTCTCTCTCTTTTGTCTGCTACGTTCCATAATGCATCTGGACACGCGCACGATGAGCGTTAATGGGTTTTTCATACAGAATCACTCAGGCCTTGTTTGTCTCGTCTGAAGCCCCTCTTCCCTCATTTCATCCGGTTATTTCACTGTTGTTTCATTCATGTCAGGACAGAATGAGCTTTGATGATCACAGCTGCAGAAAGAAAAGCAGCATGATGGAAATGAAAGCTAACAGGCTTCATGAAACTTACTGACACGTTTACTCTCTGCATAATCGGTGAAGAGCAGATCTTAAAATATTATCTGGATGCAGCTCAAGTTCTAATATCGATCAGGGGAAAGTAAATGAATCACGCTTCGTCTTTTATAGATTCAATATTTTATGATTTTTAACACAACATTCAGTCTGACCTCATGCAAAACGAAGTGGATTGGATTTGGAAATATTTGAGTTTTATTAGGCTTCCTTAAGATCCATTCTGCTAATTCATCTTTAAATACGTTATGAGAACTTGGCGAGCATGGAGCAAAGTTGTAGGACACGCCCACCTTAATGCTCACTCAAATCTCCCTCCGACTGCAACCAGAGCTGGCTAATCAGAGGAGAGTGGGCACGTGGGGAGGTGGGGCCTTAAAGAGATAGTAGCTGAAATGAAGTGTTTCTGGCAGAGGCTGAAATGAGGGATTTTACTGACGCCAGTGTCAGATGAATAAGGAGGTTTTTGAGTGACACATCTCACAATGCTACAACAGGTGTACCAGAGTGACATCATTAAAGGTCTCCATTAGCCTCCATGCATGGGGTGCCCAACATAACCACTACTGTAGGCTGTGCGGCGCCTGGGTGATGTGCATTAACATCTCGTTCCTCAGTCAGATTAAAGAAGAATACAAATCTGGTAAATAAATTAAATCTTCAGAAATGAAACCCTTAAAAAATCTTCTAATGTCACACTGAGACGTCAAACCTTTTCAGCATATTTTAGATCTTCAGCATATCCAACCTCGAGGTGAACGTCTTGAAGTTTTCTGTAGGGATGCTTACGTTTTGAAACTTTCCAGACTTTCTTATCTCCTCGCTCCTTTGCTCACGCTGGTTCAGCTCTACAGACAAACCGAGGCAGGCGCTCCCTTTTTCGCCTCTTTCCCCCTGCAGCTTTGTCTTTGCTCTGACCCCCAGTATAATTGAGGTGAAGCAGCGGTCGGCTCAATCAGGATCTTTTTCTTTCTGTTAGAAAACAGATCAGCAATTCTATGAATAAAAAGTTTTTTGAGACTCTCAAAGAAAATCAGATATCCTGGCTGAATATTAAAGGGGGCGGTTAAGAGATGTTCGGACACCTGTGCAGAGAGAGGGAGAGAGATGGAGAGGGCGAGAGAGAGAGGTGCAGCCAGAGGGGAGGTGAGATTCAGTCCACTTTATATATAAAATATTAGATTCTTGTAGAGCTTGTTAGAAACCCCATGAGCGATCAGTGTGTCTGCAGGCGACTACGACAATCTCCGTGCACTTAATTAAACGGCTGCTTTATGTTTTCTGTTCGTCAGTATGTTGTTCTCCACTCTTTTATGGATGTTGCCATTCCATTGGATTACACATAGCTTTGATATAAAGGCAAATATTCTCATTATAACGTCCTGTAGCGGACTCTGTTGCTTCAGCCGCTACTTCCGCGTTGTTTATTTACGTCACACCTTACCTCAGGAAATACTCCGATCCCCCTCTGACAGGGAAAGTCCCCCGCTGTGAGGATTATACATGAACGGCTAGGTCGGGAGAATTTTCGGAGCGGTCCTCCTGGAATTATCTAGACATTATCTGGAGTGCATATGTGAAAACAGCTATAGTAGACATCTGAGGCCTCCGCTTTATCCTGCAGTCCCTCGGATGTCCACTAGAGGCTGGCTGCAGACAGCATTTCCAGCATGGAGACCGCCATCGATGGGACTCCAGCGCCCCCGGCTTTAGGCTTCACTGTGTTTGCTGAAGTTTCTTTCCTCCCTGTCTCCTCCTTCTCCTCCTCCTCAGTACCACTTACCCCGGCGAGGAACCTGCGATTCTCCGACGTGGACCACAGCTCCACCCGGCTCACCTGGGACGCGTCCTCGAGAAAGATTAAAGGATACCGCGTCATGTACGTGAAGACCAACGGAGTCCAGACCACTGAGGTGAGTGGACGTTTTCCAGCTGGGTCTGAACAGAAACTAGTGCAGTTCAAAATAACGCCTGTCAGAGTGTCAGAACACCGCTTTAGCTCGCGGTTCATACTAGATATTATCGACATAGCTATACTAGACTATTATTACTGAATAGTTGCTGTAGATCATCGGATGTTTGTAAAGCTTCCCAAAGGATGACATATATGAAGGTTTTAGATATCTTAACACATCCCTGCTGCACATTTAAACCAAAATAAACCTGTGTTTAAAAACGTCAAAATGTCCCGTGTGTTGTCGCCCAGGTGGATGTCGGCAGCGTGACGAGCTGGATGTTAAGAAACCTGACCTCCCTGACTGAGTACACGGTGGGAGTCTTTGCTCTCTACGATGAGGGACAAGCTGAGGCCGTGACCGAGAGCTTCACCACCAGTAGGAAACTAACATCAGCTCAATGAGTCAGCAGGAGCGTGCAGATCACGACATCAGCTGTTACTGTGACTTTAAGTGTGTGTTTGTGTGTGTAGAAACCGTCCCTGACCCGCCGGACCTGAGGAGCAGCGACATCACCACAGACAGCTTCAGGGTGTCATGGCAGCACCCGGCCTCTGACGTGGTGATGTACCGACTCACCTGGACCTCCACTGACGGAGGAGACAGCCAAGAGGTGTGTGTGTTAACAAAGAGGGTCGAGATTTATCAGATACCAGAAAGAGTTTCACGCTTAATTTCACTTATTTAGAGTTTGCTAAAGAACACCTGCTGTGACTGTTAATTTATATAGGCATACAGTGCGCTTGACTGTAGCGTAGGTCGCATTTGATAAAAAGAAGCAAGGCCATATCCGTCAGCCTAGATCTTGAGCTTTCAAAAAAGAAAAATGTGTCAGTTTTATTCCTTTCGACAGAAAACGGCTATTCAAATTGGTTATTTGCTGGGGAAAGAGGAAGGGAGGGGCGAGGGAAGTGTGGAGACGGGGGGGGGGGGGCGCAGAGCTGAGAGATGAAGGAGGTGTGTCCTAAGAGAGCGTTTGTTTTGGTCTGGAAAATCTGCTCTGAAAGTCGCTGAGTAAGACTTTGAGATGAAAAAACTCAACTCTCTTACTGTTTGTTGCAGCAGTGAGTATAAGGTGTTTTTAATGTTGCACATAAATTGTAAACAAACTTAAATCGGGACATTTTAAAGGGCTAAACTCTGAAATTCTCTGTTTTCTGAAAGTGATAAACTTTTTTTCGACTGACTCGGATCGCTGACTCTCCCGTCTTTTCTCACCTCCACTGTTTGTACGAGCTGAGCGTTAACACAGGTGTCCATGTTTGTTTCTGCTTCAGGTTCTGGTGAACGGAAACATTAACACATACCTGATAACGGGACTGAGCCACCTGACGGAGTACGAAGTCCTCCTCGCTGCCATCTACAACAACGAGGCGGAGAGCGACGAGGTGATCCTGGTCGAGTCCACCGGTAAAGAAACGCTTCTACAGTTTAGATTTTGTCGTGCTCCTTATTAACATCTTTCCTCGGTCCTGAGGTCATCATGTTGCATTCAAAGTAGACAGGGGTATACTGTTCAGTAATGAAAGCTTGTGGAGCACTGCTTTGATTAAAAGACTCCTCGATTAGCGAGATGGACGGAGAGACTCACATGCTGTCGATACTTCAGAACTTTCTCCGTTGGCTGTACTGTAGAGTACACATGAGAGTAAAAAGAGCGGCACAGATATTTCACTTTGTAGAATTTACTGAGCGCAGTGGAAAACAGTTTAAACCTTTCTCCTCTCTGAGAGACCGAAAAACAGACGGAGAATTATTTTCTGGATTTTACGGTCCTTAAAACCCCCCCCCCCCCCCCCCCGAACAAAACCAGGATGCTCAGGTCCACCTGAACCCATTGAAGTTCTGAGTTTGGTGCTTTAGCTGCTTCGTCGCAGAGCCGATCTGTGCTCACTTACTTCCTGTGTTTGTGTTTGTAACGCAGTCAGAGGGAGAACATATGTTTGAACAGACTGGAGACAAACATCCTTTAAATCTTCTCTGAAATGTTTCCTCAGGCACAACACTCAAACATTTATTTGTCTTTTATTCTTCAGTTGAGAGAACAACCACCGTTGCTATGACAACCACCGTCGCAGCAGGTAAATATCTCATCCAGCTGTTGTGATGATTCGTGTTCCTCTAAACTTTCCTCACCTGTGTTTTCACTCTACCTCGTCTAAATGCATTGTAAATATATTAAAACAGTGTCGTTGATTTTCTTAGAACCTTTTCTGAAACTTTAAACGTCGAATGAACGATTCAAGAGTTCAAGAGTTAGAAAACATCCGCTGGAAAATCTCTCGTGACATGATCCGTTCTTCCATGCTGCTTCTGATAGCGTCTGAAAATGTTTCGCCTTTTAGATTGATTCTGTGTCATCCGTCATGAAGGCTCTCGGATGTTTTACCACCCAGACTTTCCCGGGGAAAGTTTGATATTAAAAAAACGCTGATATGAGTAAATGAAATGCCAAAACCAGGACACCCTGATACGATCGGTCTGTCTGGTATAAATTGAAAAACATCCGAGTGGTGCCGTGTTCTGCTTCACTGAGTCGATGCTGAGCAGCGTGTCGGTGATTTGTACTCCCTCTGATCCTCCAGCTCCACGTTACGGGGTGAAGAACTTAAGGGTGGATGAGGAAACCACCTTCAGTCTGCGGGTGTCCTGGCAGGCCGGTGACACAAGGAACGTCCGACATTACCGCCTGAACTACATCAGCGCCAAAGGAGACAGAGCTGAAGAGACGGTGAGACCAGCCCCGTTTACTTTACAGTCAGAGTCACAGAGTGAGACAGGAAGGTTTGGAACCAAAGTGGAGTATAGGCTCATCCTTAAAATAAACTGTGAGAAACAGTTTGTCTTACTCGCAGAATCCGGTTAACTCACACGAGGAACATGTCAGTAAAGAAGTCAGCCAGTCAACAGCAGCACTCCTGAACTGAAACAATGATTCATAAAACATAGAGGCTTGAAGGTTTTCTTTAAAGCAGAGATGCTGGAAGTGGGACTGCTGAGGCTGCTGCAGCACCGCCTGAAATCAGAGACATTAAAAACCATCAGAACCTTTAGCCTACAGGTTACCCTGGTTTATGGGATGTGTGGATATAGTTGCCTACACCGGTATGTGTGATTGTTTTTTTTGTCCGTATAGCAATCTGTACCTGGTTTATAAAACTTCGTACAGAGTGACGCATCTCAGAGCTTTACGGTCCATGCGCACACATCGAGGAGTTTCAGAGGTTTTTTGCACGATCAAAGAAATCTTAAGACTTTTGATCAACAATCTCAAATACAAAACATGCAGTAAAAAGTGTCGGTTATCCACAGACTGTTGTCATAGAGAGAGGGCGGACGTGCAGCACTTTTCTTCTCAGCGCACAAACGCTTCAGGCAAACACTCCTGAGCGCACAGCCAGCGCTTCTCTGCCCGCAAAAAATGCTGAGTTGACACATCAGTTTAAAACTTTTAATTTGAAAACCTGACAATTGTTGCTGCTTCCTGTTTGTGTGTGAAGCCAGCTCAACGTTCAGATACATTTAAGAAGAAGAACCTCCATGTACTGACCTATCATCAATTTAAATCCCACTGGGGGATATTAAATGAAAGAATAATCAGGATTTAATTCAAGTTACGGTGAATAGTTGAAGAAAACTGTAGTCAGTAGAACGATGGTTTGGATTTTAAAGGATCAGAATCTGCTGTGTGTCGATCAGAGCGTGAGGGAGATTTACGGTTAAGGCACACTCTGTGATTTCATGTCGTCTGTGGAGAGAAGGAGCGAGGCAGACAAAGACGGTCCTGATGAAGATGATTGCAAGAATTCAGAGTGGAGTAGAGAGGAAGATGATGAAAACAGAGACACATCTTCAAAGAGTTTGTTTCAGGAGAGCGAGCGAGAGAAAGAGAGAGAGAGTGAGAGAATGGCAGCTCTTCACTTTAATGAGCAGAGACACAGAGGGAGAAAGACGAGACAAATATGATGCAAACAATCAGACAAACACACCTGATATAGAAAAACATTCAGATGCATAATAGATAATCGTATGAGGGTCAGAAGTGCAAACATTCACGCCGAGCTGAATTCTCACTCTAACTCGTATTACAAACAGTGTAGTGGTAAATGGAGGACAAACATAAAGCCCGTTTCTAGTGGTCCCACGGCTCATATTGTTTTACACTGAGTGAAGTACAAAGAGTTAAAAGAGATGGAGCGACTGTTTTAGGCCCTGACACACCAAGGAGATCGTCGGCCGTCGGTCCTAGTTGGACCGTCGGTGAGCGGTTGTCGCCCCAGATTTTGCAGCGTGTCTGGTTCCATCGCTACCGTCTGTCTTTTTTTGTACATTGGCGCGGTCGGTGAGAGAGATCTCACTGATTGGCTGTTTGGAGGTTTCATTTCTCTCCAGCTCTCCTCACAGGTTCAGGAAAGCCCCTTGAGCATGCCGCTGTAGTATCCATGCTTTCACTCATTAGTGCGGTTTCTCCTTAATTTGTCGCCTCCGCCTCTTCTTTTCTTTTTCCACTAAAAGACCAAGGGCTGACAACGCCAGCACCATTTTCATCTTTTTATCAGACATTATTCTACATTAGTAGGCTACATATAATACGAGTGGTGAGTGACAGCGGTGTGAAAATGGTCTTCTTGTATCATAACAACGGACTACCGCCGCCTGCTGGCATGGAGAGTTATTTTCTCTCACATATGAGCAGAATGTACGTGGTGGTTGGTCTTCGGCTGCAGTCTTTGCGGTGTGTTCCAGTGCAACTTTTTGGTCAAGACAAAAGGCGTCGTGAGACAACCCAACAGGCGGCCTTCATCGCCACTATTGCCACTGTTCTTTGTTGTCTGCTTGGCATGTCAGGGCCTTTAGACAGCCTCTCATGATGGAGCTGGAAGGTGTTACTAACCTGCCCATCAGCCTCCAGGAGCAATATGGTTCAGTATCTCTATCAGTCGATTGCCCAAACACAGATAAACCAGGGACTGATCCATCAGCCGACCCCTTTTTCCTCTGAGCCACATCCTCCCTGAGGTACAACCATCACTATTTTTATTGAGACTTTTTGCAAACTGCACCCCAAACTGATGAGTTATGTGCAGAATGAAAGCGTAAACGTTTTGAGATACGTCAGATATTCCTTCAAATTTCCACCTGGCTCGTGTGTGTGTGTGTTTGTAGTGTACAGAGAGCTGTGGTGCGTCTGCAGGTGACTCAGGCCACAGGTCCCACATCAGCCTTTTCATCCTGACAATAAAGAGCCGCCAGCTGCCCACACCATCGGCTTGCTAAATGAGATCTCTTATCAAAGTGCGAACAGCTGCGGACTCCGTTTGGCAACCCGGTCAGGTTATGAATCACAGAGTGCTGCGCTCTAACATTTAGATGTCTATCTGCTGGCAGGCTTCCTCCTCTTCTGCTTTATTCAGACTACATTTCACTCTGTGGCTGTGAAGAGAAGGACGCCGGCCAACTTCCAGAAAGAACAGTCTGAAAATAACTTGTTTACTCGGCCCTGATTTCTGGATGTCAGTTATCACCGCTGGGATTATAACAGCTGATAGTTTGTACAAAATGTGGCACAGAAGTTAAAACCAAATCATGTTGAATGTAATTAAATCTTTGACTTCCTGCTGCAGGTTTCTGCACAGTGCTTTGAGAAGAAGAAATATATAAACACTTCAGATGGGTTGGACTTCAGTCTAACTTCCATTAACAATCAGTAAACATGTCAAAGATTTCTGCTGAACGCTCGATCTGTTGTCTCTTAACTAACCCAGATACGCGTGCATTGCATGTCCGCTCCTGCAGCAAGGAGCAGCACAGCTTGAGTCCCGAAACAAAGGGGTTCCCGCTGTAATTTTTTAGATGCACTGACCACAGTGCGAGATGAAATATTCTCATTATAGCGTTCTATAGAGGACTCTGTTGATTCGTCCGATACTTCCACGTTGTTCTTTTTACGATAGTCTTCCCTCAGGAGACCCCTCCACACTTATCAGACTAAAAACAGTTTTTTCCCCCTAATGGTCAAAAAGAGAACTGCAGCTTTAAAGCACATTACTGTCATGCTAACCCGTGTCACAGAGTTCAGAGTTCCTCACTGCTCAGCCTGCTACACGCTCACCGATACAGAAGTCGATGGTTATTTCCATTCAGACGACTCTCTGTCACTCTCTCACCAGATGTCAGTCTGTGGGCTGAAGCCGTGGGGCGGCTCCACTCTGCAGCCATCTGTCCGCAGACAGCTGTGAGACTCAGTGAGGCTCCATTATTTCCCTGTGCTGCTTCATTCAGCGTCCAATAAACCAAAGCTGCCGGGCATCAAGTGCAATTCCACCGAGTGTAAACAGTGTTTCGGCGATTATCGCTCACCGACAAATGTTGTTCTTGGAGGTAAAAACAAAGTCAAGAGATGATTAAAAAGTTTTTCACCATTTTCCTTCTGTCAAAGATTGTCTGCAGCTTTCAAACTTCAACAAACAAACTAACGATTTCGTCGAGGTTTTCTGAACGTAATGAAGCTGGCATCGTTGTGGAGATTTGTACTGATGTGTTTTTGTGAAGATCTCTTCAAATATCCCAGACTAAGAAGATCTGTCTGCACACATTATCTGAGTGTCTCTTATTTCGGAGACATAAATAACCAAAAGAAAAAAACATTGACTTCATGCTGAGTAGGGATGGGTACTGAAGCCCGGTACGTTTTGGTACCAGATGTGCTTGGGTGGTCAGATCTGCTCGGGGTCCTTCGCCTGCGTTTGTATGATGATGTGGCACGTTCAAGATCAACGTCTCCTTGTGAAAGAGGAAGAACTCAAACACACAGCGTCCGAACTGCCTTAAATGTTACACGTTGGATGAATCGCCCTGCCTGAACATATTCACACGCCAATATTAAATGTTGGTAATGGCGCCACCTACTGGTCAGACAGTAAGCCTCGTGTCACGTATTTAACCCGTTTACTTTGATTGTACAGGATGTGCTCTCACTTCCTGTTGTGACAGTTTAAACCCGTTTTGACCGCTCTTGTATTTCATGGTAAAAATTCTAAATAGATTCAGCAATCATCGATATTCTCAGTCAGAAGAACCCGAGAAAAATACATCTGTAAACTCTCGGACGGACAGCCAATCACAACGCGCTACATCATCATACAAACGTTCAGTCAATCATGTTGCGTAACGCCACTAGCAGACGCAGGACCCCAAGCAGATGTTAGCACCCGAGCACATCTGGCACATATGATTGGTTGGTACTGTGAGTACCGTTAAGCTCATGGACAAATGGTGCTCTCTTTCATGCAGCGCTTTCTGTACGCGAAGCAACAGAGACATCACTCATTCACAGCCTGCTTCTGTTTCTGTTGCTGAGTCTAATAAAATAGTGTGCGTGCGTGCGTGCGTGCGTGCGTGCGTGCGTGCGTGCGTGCGTGCGTGCGCACACAGGGACTCATCTGAGCCTTGAATTTCCATCTTAGATTTGACCCGGAAACACCAAAGAAATGCTTGAAGGTCACATATTCTCCTCCTTTCCAACCAGTTTAAATAAATCCGCTCTGACTCTGTATTTGATCTCGCCTTTAAACCCCTCTCTCTGCTGATTTTAGCTCATTAAGCTTGTTCACCTGTAGCTCTGGTCCTTGTTGTGAGGCCGACTTGTCACCTTAAATTGCCTCCCTTCCCCTGCGCACATGTCCGTATGTTTCACGCGGTTTTTCCTTTAAGCGCTGCAGTTCCAGGGAAGTCTCAGGAGGATCAGACTTAATATTCTGGGCCTGCACAGCCTCTCTGTTGAGATCCAGATTGGCTCTCAGAGTCGTATAAATACTTTATGAAGCCGTGTTTGCATTGACAAAGTGGAGTTAAGGGAGTGTGGCTTTGGGTGGCTCGCTGACAGTTTAGAGACTTGCTGCCTTTTTCATCAGACGGCGCTGAAGTTGATTTGTCCAGGCCCGCGGTGTTTGTCTGAATGACACGTCTGAGAAAGTGTAATTTTTAGGAGGAAGGAGAGCGTTTGTGGACGGAGCCGGGCTAGACGGTACATGTTCAGCATGCAAACAGACAGACGGAGACAGAACGACACAAAGAGACGAGAAGGGCGAGAGAAACAGAGGAACGGAGAGACTGAGGATTGTCTTCATGCACACAAACAGCTCAACCTTTTACCCACGACGTCTGTTCCTCGGATACATAAACAGTTAGACCAGCGTTTAAAAAGAGGCTTGAAACAGAGAAATCCCCTCTTTGTGTTTGATTCTATAAATAAAACGAGGGCTCACCTGTTCCTCTGAAGCGACATGGTGGAGATGAAACCGACTTCTGATGATATTTCACAAACGTATCTTCACAAACGTATCTTTATTCTTGTCTCAAACACAGAAACACTTACACTGAGAGGTCTTCTCCTGCTCTGTTCTCCAGTCAGTCAGCACATGTTTCAGTTGAAGTCGATTTAATGGCTGAAACATGAAAGCGTTCTCGTGTCAGCCAGCATGCCTTCAGCTCTTTCTCTCTCACGCAGGAGAAAGTTGGAAAATTTGTAATCAAACGTTTTAAATATTAACTACAGAAAATGATTTTAATCAACTGTTAAAGTCAAAATGTTAAAGAAATGTTCCTAGAATCCACAGTAACATCAATGTGGTGCGGCTGTGGTTCAGTGGTTGAGTTGGTCATCTTTCAAACCATCTCTTGTGGGTTTGATCCCCAGCTCCTGCAGCCACATGTCTGATGTGTCCTTGGGCAAGACACTTAACCCCAAATTGCTCCCACTGCTCTGTATGAATGTGTATGAATGGATGAGTTAATACTGATGGACTCTTTACTCAGCAGCCTCTACCATCAGTGTGTGAATGTGTCAGTGTGACCTGCGGTGTTAAAGCGTTTTGAGGAGTCAGAAGACTAGAACAGAAATATACAAGTCCATTTACCATTAAAAACGTAGCAATGTTCAGTTTGAACTTGGTAGAAAGCAGTAAGTCTCAGACCGTTCAGCTCATTCTCTGTAAAGATTCAGCTGTTAAATTAGACCTTGGACAGATCCGATCTAATATCAGTATCCGGTCCAATATGGACGTTATTGACTCGGTCACACAGCGGCTGTTTGTCAACAGACTGTTGTCATAGAGACAGGACGGACATGCAGTGCTTTTCTTCTCAGCGCACGAACACTCCCAAACGCACAGCCAGCACTTCTTTGCCGGGGAAAAAGGCTGGGTGGATGCGAGGCCTTTGAAAACCTCTATTTTAACTATCTGATCATATTTATACTCCACCAGAAGTCTGTATCATTGAGCGATAAAAGGGACGAAAGCTCTGTTTTGATAATGATTTATAAACGAACAAACAAGAAAAGAATTTAGATTATTATTCATGAGAAGAAGAATCAAAGAGAGGGTCAAGACGGGGGACACAAAGCGAGAGACAGAAGACGACTTCAGAGTCTGAAGCAGAGAAAAGAAAGCCCGCGGGGGAAAGAGGCGGATTAGCTTCTTCTCCTCTGAGAGCGTCGGCTCACCTGCACAGACGAGTCATTTAGGGATCAGGTTGAACAAAAGGAAAAGTTCACCGACAGGTGAGGAGGAAAACATGGACACAATTAACCTGAGCAGCAGCTGAAACCTCAGAGCCCCGCTGCAGCAGCTCTCTCTGTGTCACCTCTATGAATAAAAGTAAAATGCAGCATCTTTATTTCTATTTTTAGCTCTTGAAATCTTCATTAGATTAAAGTGCAGCTGTTTTAAAAGACCACACGCTTCTTGCCTGTTGTCCTCTGAAAGGTTTCTGTAAAATGTTTTGTCTTTCTGTTTTTAGACCGACGCTCTGACAGCAGGAATAAAAAACTGAATGAACATCTCAGATGATTTATGGTCAAATGGTAAACTTATGAAGGAGAATAGGACAGTAAAAAAAGCATTATTGTGAAATTCAAGTCCAAATGGTGGACTTCCTGCTGGGTTTTGGTACAAGGTGCGAGACATTTTTGTAGATCTTTACACAGTTAATAATTATACTCAGGTTCATACCTGTAGGTCAAAGTGACCTCTATGGGGGACAAGTTTTTTTAACATCTGAAGGGGGCGCTATTTAGCCAGATATATTGAGTTTTTGGGCATTTTAGAAGAATCAGAAGACAGAAGCAGAATCGTTTGTTTCCGAGAGGGTCCTCGCTCTGAGGTCGCTGCTCGCTGCTCGCGCCCTGACGATGGGGAAGAAAAAGAGGAGTCTGACTGGTTATTGGGCTGGCATCAATTTAAAGTCTAACTCTAAATATTTTCTGTTTCAGAGGACGGTGCCCACAGGTCAGAGCAGCCTGGTTCTGCAGCCTCTGCTGTCCGACACAGAGTACAAAATCGCCGTCACTCCTGTTTACCCCGAGGGAGACGGGCCGACGGCGTCACGGATGGGAAGAACACGTGAGTCATGATGTTTGTTTTATGTATTCAGGTGATTTTAACGGCTCTCTCTCTAAGGACTAAATATCTGTAGTTTTTAAAATTTGTATAGCTTTGACAGACGTCACGTGGCGTTGCGTCACATTGAGTACCCCCCTGAAACAATCTCTCTCTGTTTGGATACGGTGGTGAAGTGCTGCTGACTACAGACACATTTAGATTTTGGATCCCACAGGCGGCTTACAGCCACAGCGCTCTCCCACTCGGCTCTGTTTAAATATAAAACCTTAGATTTGGATTTTTCACTTTGTTCATAGTGCAGAAGGACATGCAGCAGCTCGTGTCACGCGGTTATTATTCCCCCCTCAGCGTGAAACGGATGTGTTTGATGCCGACTGTATCAGCTAAATTTTATAAAACACGTTGTATCAAAAAGTGTTGAACCTTTTGACGGCCTTAGTTGCTACAACCTTTCACGTCAGCAGCCGTTTGTTAACTGAAGATTTTAAACTCGGCCTCCTCGGTGTCTGTGAGAGAGAGAGAAAGGGAGAGAGAGTTCTCTGTCTTTGCAGCTGTGAAGCTGAAGACAGAAATATGTCAGAAACATTCTTTTAAATGTGACTGCTGTGAAGACTCCGGCGGTGGCGGTGGCTAATGATTTTCTCTGCTGAGAACAAACACTCGACTCTGAGAGGAGGAAACGCTCAATTCAAGTCATTCATCTTTCCAGTCCATCCCATCATGTCTCCATTTGCGGCGCGTTACACACATTAGCAGACGTTAACGTCGTTTGCCGGGGTTTTAAACGATGGGGCCCGCTGATGATGAATGGTTCCTGTTACAGAGTGAGGGATGAGATGATCGCCCGGAGAGTAGCGGCCAGGAATGCAGAGAGAAGGGGATGATGGGTATTTTCAGAGTGAAGATAGATGATGTGACAGAAGGAGCCGCTGTAATCTGGAAGTTTGAACCAATGAGGGATGGGCTGAGTGCTGAGGGAGGCATGACAGCGAATGCAGAGAGGATGATTGGGTTTTCAGTCCCAAACTGAAGATAGATAATGTGACAGAAAGAGGCAGAATAATCTGAGGGACCGGTCCACGGGGGGATTGGATCATCACTCAGAGAGATGGTTCAGGTGATTCTAGATTTAAGGGCGGGACTGCAGGGCGAGAATTTCAATCCTTTTTGGTACCACGTGTTTTTAAATGATACAATCTGTTATCTTCTAAATTAAGAAGTAAAAAAAAGAAAGATCTTCAGTCGTATTTTTAACTAAAAGCTGCTGCAAGAGAAGAAAGAAAAGGATCCGAACGCTCAGCGGAGTCTGACGGGAAGGAGAGCTGCCCGCCGTAGAGAGAGTGATTGTCTTTATAACGGTGGTCGACCACAGAGGAGGAGGAGGAGGCAGGAGAGGCGGTACAATGTGGAGGTCTCAGTTCGTAGGATGGTGAGAGGGACGAGAACTCGATGGTGAACTTTTTAACCTTCAGTAGGCCGATTAACTGTGATACTCGAAACGACACGGTCCCTTCATCAAAGCTGCTGCAAACGCAGGTCGGCAGATTCTGACGTTTCTCGAGTCCCTGTGGCGTCTCAAAAAGATGAAAAAGTTATGTTTATTTCTCCAACAGACGGGCAGGAAGCAGAGGGGGAGACGCCGTCTAAGGTCCCGCCCCCGTGTCCACCTAGCGTTTGTTGCCGGGCAGTAAAGCGCTGGCTGTGCGCTCGGGAGCTCTTACATGCGGACAAGCGCTGCATGTCCGTCTGGTCTCTATGACAACAGTCTTTTGAAAAATGGCCGCTGTATGACCGACACTGCTCCGTTACTTTTCACTGCATGTTTTATATCTGAGATTGTTTATTTCCCTATCAAACACTGAGCGAACGGATGTGGGCACAAGACACGATCAGCAGGAGACAATATTTCGGGGAGTGTCTTAAATGTGCCAAAGAGCGCCGGTGACGTCAACAGCACCTTTCTGAAAATTTGAAAGACTTCATTCAACTCGAGCGGCCGCACAAAGAAGGCAGAAGCCTCGTAAAAAAGACGCTGGGTGCTGCGCTTTTCCTCCGGGCTGCCGCCTGCTGTTGAGAACGCTCTCTCCTCAATGGTAACAATTGAGAAAAGACGCTAGCGCTCCGAAAAAAAACACCAGGTCGACACGGGGCCATAAAAAGTTCAATGGGTTAGCAACTTATTTGCTGCAGTTTGCAACAGTTTGCTTCGATTTTCGGTTATTCAAAACAAGAAATTCACCAAAGTCGAGGCTCTCGAGTGGTGTCAGGGTTGTCACAATATCAGAATATTAAACTTTGATTTTATTCTAGTCACAATCGCATGACATTGATACTTGAACTATAAATCCAAGGAACCAAAACTGGGTTAATTATTGTTTTTTTTGTCCATTTTTACGGCCACAAACCTCATCTCCCCCATCGCAGGAGGTTGCATCTTTAATCGCCCTCCAGCTTCTCCAGCAAGCAGAGAATGATTAAGATCTTGTACGATTGCAGGAACTGTTATGAACGTTAGTCAGGATGATAAAGAACCACTTTGTCTGCGTCCTCTTTGCTCCTCAGTTCCTCTCTCAGCTCCTAAAAACCTGCGTGTGTCGGAGGAGTGGTACAACCGCTTCAGAATCAGCTGGGACGTTCCGCCTTCCCCCACCATGGGCTACAGGGTCGTCTACCAGCCGGTGTCTGGTAAGTTCTCTTTCAAACAATAATTCTTTATTTACACTTCAATGACTTCCTGTCTCCTCATCCTTCCCTTCTCCGCCTCCTCCTCAGCTCCTGGACCGGCTCTCGAGACCTTCGTGGGAGAGGACGTGAACACCATGCTGATCGTCAACCTGCTGAGCGGGACCGAGTACAGCGTCAAGGTCATCGCCTCGTACACCACGGGATCCAGCGAGGCCCTCATAGGCCGGGCCAAGACCTGTAAGTCCAGACTCCTTTTTTGTTTTAATGTAATGTCACAGCTTCTGTCTGGAGCTGGCTGACAAAACGTGTACAATCAAACACTGACGGAGCTTGAGAAACAGTTTGGGTGGATGAGCAGATCCTGGTTCAGGAGGATATACGTGGTCCTTCTCCTGAACCGTCTTCATAAGTGTCTTCAGAGACTCCAGAACATCAACATATTATTTTCAAACTGTCTCGTTTACCTTCAGTGATAAATACAAACGATATAAAAACTGATGAGCAGAGCCGACATCAGGCCGTGTCGTCGTCCGTCCAATTAGAAACTGTAAGGAGTTTTTGGAGCAGCCACAGCCAATCAAGAGGCAGCTAGTTTTTGTTTACTTCAGGGAGTTTTAACACAAGAAATTCAGACCAATCAGAGAGCACTTTCTTCGCTCATCACACATTTAGCTCCTCTTGTAAATATCCCCGTGTGAACACAGACCAAACTGGAGGTAGTTATGCAGAAATGGAACAAACAGGTCGATGATTCAGACCAGAGCAAACGATCTACAGGAGTGAAAACCTCTTAAAACGCTTCTGAATCAGTTCAGTGCGATTTTCAAATGTATTATAAGAAACTGCTGTCACAAGACGAACGCTCAACTATAAGCCTGTCCACTTAGTCAGAGACGTCTTTGTCCAAGCGATAATGAACTGCTCAAATCAGTGCTTCTTCTGACTGATGCTGCACACCTTAATAATTATTTACCTCGATATCGATCCAATTTGTCCCCTCGGCTGTTTAAGTGAATCAAACAGTCTCCTCTAATCTAATCAGAGCAGTGTTCAGACGCCTGCGGACATCAATATCCCGATCCCTACCTGACACCTTTAATGGAAACTCCTCCTAATTACGTCCCAGCTCTGGAAGAAACTGTAAGATGCAACAGATCTGTTATCTCTCTGGTGATGTGGACACTTCCTTAAAGTGTCCGCCTGGCTCGATCAATCAGTGTTCCTCTAGTGAATCATTGGAGTAGGATCCGGGGCTTCCTTCTCCTGCATGATAATTAACCATCTGATCGCATGGCGGCCTTGCAGAGAAACAGCCTCTCTTTGAAACTGAAAAGGTCTCCGGTTTGATCGCCATGACAGGACCCACAGCAGCCCCGTGTCCCCTTTGAAGCATCCTTGAGAAGGACCGACAACCTCCAACCTCTTTCATCTGTCCTCATTTCTCTGCCAATAAGAGCTCTCGACTGGAGTTTCAGCTAAACGCCTGAACATGGAGCTTTAAACGGATCACAGGAACGCAACTTTGTATAGCAGCCACGGCCTCCCTCACCTGCATGATAATTAAGCTCCGATGGTTTGATTTGAAGGACGAGTTTTTCACTTCACGAGTCGGTGAAGATAAAGAGGGGAGAAGCAGGGGGCTGAACCTGGAGGAGATAGGGTAAGGAAGAAGAAAGACGGAGGGATTGGGGGAGTTGAAAGAAGAGGTGTAATGATATGAGGCCGTTGGGATCCCAGGAGGTGAATGCCGTTCTGCTCAGCAGCATCTTAATGAAGCTGATGGACCCTCTGAGATGAGCGGACGGCGGCTTCAATGTCACACAAGTATCACTAAAGGACAAAAAGGAGACTGACTTTCCTCACATACTTTTTCTCAAAGTGTTTGTGATGAGTAGAAAAAGAATCTGTTTGCAGATACTCCATAGACTCAGCTTTTTAAAATATAAAAGAGGGAGAGCACACGGGAGAGTGATCATCATGATCATTTCTATACTGCTTTGTCCCGTTTGGGGTTGCAAGGGGGCTGGAGCCGATCCCAGCTGTCATTGGGCGAGGGGCGGGGTTACCCCCTGGACTGGTTGCCAGCCAATCACAGGACTGACATATACCTGACAACCAGCCACACTCACATTCACACCTACAGGCAATTTAGAGTTACCAGTTAACCTAACGAGCATGTCTTTGGACTGTGGGAGGAAGCCGGAGTACTCGGAGAGAACCCACACATGCACGGGGAGAACATGCAGGCTCCTGTCAGACAGGGATTCAAACCAGGAACCTCCAGCATTAACCACTGTGTGTGTTTATGTGTGTCTGTGTGTTTTTTCTGTGATATACCTCTCTGAAAAAGCATGTCAGCGCTCTTGAAGCCGACCGGCGGTACATTTTTTAAACCAGTCATCTGGAAACACAGCGGCGTGTGGTTATACACAGATTTCTTTATGTAACAGCGGCGTGTACAGAAGAACTCTTACTGCTCAATTACACGCTTATTTTCAGAGATCAGAGGGACGGCAGGTTTATTTTAGAACATCTTTAACTTATTTGTGTTTCTGTACAAAGAGAGAAGTCTTCACTTTGTTTCATTATACGAGACTTAAGTTCTCTGTTTCGGAGCGTTAACCGTTAAAATGACCATAAAGATAACCGTTGAAATAACCTTTAAGGAGTCACACGTTTGCTGTTGGAGAACTTCAGAGTGAAGAAAGAACGTAAACTCTTGAATTCTAGATGTTTGATTAAACCTGTTTCATTATTTTCTCCTGGGTTATACATTGTTTCATTAATTAACCCTTCGTTTCCTTCCTTCCTGCAGTGTACCTGGGGGTGACTAACCTGAGCACCTATCAGGTGAGGATGGCCAGTATGTGCGCCCAGTGGCAGCCGCACCGACACGCCAGCTCCTACAGAGTGCTCATCGAGTCCCTGCTCAGTGAGTGATCACACACAGCGACACGCTCCCTTACTTCTAAACAAGGTCTTTATTATTTAGCCACAAACAACACAACACACAGACCACGAGCTGGGAACGCCATGAGAGATAAGGCAAGTTTCTGTGGATTGAAGCAGATTCATATTTTATTTAGTCTTTTAAAGCCCCAATATGTAACTTTTCAGTTTTGGTGCGCTTTGGCGCCAACATGTATACATATAGATATTTAGCTACGGCCTATAGATATCATGGTAACAGTTGAATACTCATGCTAAACATCGGACAGCAGACATCAGTAATACAGTAATATTACTGTACCTTTTGAGTCGACATGGTTCTTTATCTTCTCAGGGCGTCTATGCCGGCTTCCTCACTGTTTATAACGAGCATAGTACTCACCAGTTCAACAGCAGCAGTGTCAGCTCGGTATCGGACTTACAGCCAACCATTACCTAAAGCTCTCTCCAACATGTAAAAGCCTCTCCAGTATTTACTCAAGTCCGGTCTCTTGTTCGGTCACACTCTCTTTATTCTTTATTTTATTCCTAGCTTCATCCGTCAACGTGCTTTTCCTGCATCAAGCAGTGCAGAGATGGGCTTACTCCTAATGTTTACAGTCTCTGCTAACTCCGAGGACTTGTAAACTAGTGCTGTAAAGCAGTACATACCTCTCGCGAGATGAGGGCGAGCTGCGGTCAGAAAGTTACATAGTGGAGTATTGAGGCAGCGAGCCGCTATGCGGACGTTGGAGAGACAACATTCTCCCGTGATTACGCTGTTAGACGGACTTACAAGCAAATATTTTAAAGTTGAAAAGTTACATATTGGGGCTTCAATGTAGTTGTATCTGCAAACCCCCTTCATATAGTTTGATGTTTAAAGGGGGGGCGTATGCAGATCCAAACACTAAGCCTGCAAACAAATGGCCATCCTGCTTTTCTTGTGGATTTGAAATCGAGCGTCACTGAGACTTCATGAATCAGGGCGTCCAATACATAATACTGTTTATATACAGATGTTTTTTCTGCTCCTCTCCCATGAAGCTCCGACACTGAATATCTGAGCCGGTAGGGGGGAGGAAGGGGAAGGGGGGGGGGGGGGGGGAGAGTTCATACATAGCGGCATGCTTTCATTAGTGGGAGTTTGAGTATGCAGTGCAGAGAGGGCGTTTGATTTCCACGATCCGTCAGCATCCTGAGATGACAAAGATTGTGTTGTTGAAGTCTTAAAGGTTTATCTGTGTGTGCAGTCGGAGCTGCTCTGTAGACAACGCAGGCTCATGGACCGCCGCCCGGTGACATTTACATTCTGCTGCGTGAGATAAAAGACGGGAAAGAAAGACGATGTCAGTATTTGTGTTTGTTACACTCATCTGACTCTCTGCTTGTCCAAGAGCTTGAAAGCTTGAAGGAGAAACAAAAATACATTTAGTCTCCTCAATGTTTCCCTCAGGAGGTTTTTAGAGGGTTTTTTGTGTTTTGATGCCTTACCCCCAATTTCCATGTACTCCATATGCACCGCGGCCCGTCAGCTCGGCGCACTACGCCGTAGTTTGCTGCCACTCTAGTCAATGATTGGGTTTCCACAGAGAGCGCCGTGGTCTGTCTCCAGAGTGGGCCAGAGACGACACTACACTCTGCTCTGTTTCAAATACGCTGCGAGTCTATTTATGACAGAGCTCGCTGCAAGAACGCGTCAAGCTGTGACAGAATAGGTCAACCCAGACAAGAAAACACAGAGCGTCCGGTCAATTTCAAAATCAAACACAACATACAGACTCTGATTGTACATTCCATCACTTTATCAACATGACGTCAAAACAGGCACTGACTGAACAACAAATCATCCTCAGAGAGACAAAGCAACACGTTGTTAGCACGTTGTTCTCTTTATTTCCGCGTGATCTTGTAGTTCTCCTGTGATCTTGTAGTTCTCCTGTGATGTGTGTACAGCTGCTCATGGCTGCGTTCATGCTCCAGAAACGGATCCATTGGGTCAGGGTGCTGAGTATGTGAAAATTTGGGGCTTAATGCATCGGGGCTTCTAATACTATAATTAATGTGGCGATAGATGATCTCTGTACATTCTGATCTGTTCATCCAGGAGACTCTTCAAACTCTTCATCCTTTCTTCTGTGTTGATGTTTTCTCGTAATTTACCTCCTTTATTTTTTTAACTCTTTATTTTTTACGGCGTCTTTCTCGCAGCTGCAGCAGAAACATTTCTCTGGTCATTATTTTCCTGCTGCATCGTTATAAATCCTCATTTAGCTCCACTGTGTGCAGAGAACAATGCCTGTGAGCGGTGAACACACTCAGGGGGGCTGTGGTAATAATATGTGCCGTTAATGCGCACGTAATGACGGCTGACTTGTCGCAGAATGCCTGCAGGTGATAAACAACATTTCTATTGGGTGGATGCTGCTGCATTAAAAGACAATCTTACCTCCTGAACGTTGGACAACTGCAGTCTCATCAGGGTCACTCCATGTGTTTGATGTTATTTTGGTGTGTTTTCAACAAACGCTGAAAATTCTCTGTTTTCGTCTCTGTGTCGGTGCAGAGCTGCAGGCTGCCGAGAATCACAAGCATGGAAGTCATTTCAGTAATTACACAGCTCTTTGATGGAGGTGACTTCAGTGATATCTGACGGCTGAAGTTGGTAGAAGAATGCATCAAAGTACATCAAATAAAAAAAAATCATGAAGCTAATTTAAAGTAGGCAAAAGCCCGAGGGAGAGTGTGCAGAAGGCCTCAATATTTACCTTCAATTAAACATCTTCACACCATGAAGTTGTGCCATTCAGGTCATTGCACGATGGATCATTTTAAGTATTTTTTTCAGGTGTTTTCAAGTTTAAAGACAAGCTGTGTGAAGTGCATTTTAATTAATGTAGAAAACTGGTCATTTAATTGGATCACAAGCTAAAAAAACCCTGAAAGTTCTGCATCTAGAAGTTCTTTCGTCCTCATGTTGGCCTCCACTGGTAAAAGATATCTGATAACATTTCCTCCATACTTTAAATACGGGCTAAGCCAATCAAAAGAGGCCTTTTTATGACGCTACCTTTTTGTTTCCCTGCAGATGGTCAGAAGCAGGAGACGAAGCTGAGCGGAGGAGCCAACAGACACTGCTTCAACAACCTGAAGCCCAACACGCAGTATAAGATCAGTGTGTACGCTCAGCTGCAGGACGGGACTGAAGGGCCCGCCGTCACCGCTAACGGGAAGACATGTACGTACAAACACACACACACACACACACAAACTCGTTAAGTTCCCATCACTAGATCCTCACTGTGGCCGAGCTGGTCTCGTCTCATCGTTTCACAGGATGCTGTTTGAGTTTGTCTGCTGACAACCGCTAACCGGTGTTACGGTCTATAAAGTGGCCATGTTAACTGGTGCCCTAAGCTCCTCATATCTGTCATCGCCATAGTAACAATAGACGTTGAAAACGGTAACAGTACGCCTCTTGGTTTGATTTTTCATTATTATTAGTTCAAATCATCAGATATGTTTGAATGAAAGCAAACAAAGTAATGAGTGACTGTGTTGTCAACAACCTCAGAGCTATTCAGCTCCACATGGTCACACAATGAACTGTAACACCGGCAGAGCGTGGTGAGCCCCTCTCGTTCATGTACTGACTCACAAGTTCGTTAAATTCTGTATTTTTGTGATTGGTGTCCGACTGCCGCCACAGATATTTGACTGATGACATCTTCATCTGCCTAAATGTTGATGAAATAGTTGACCTATGGCCACAGTTTACTGTTTTCTTTCAGAGTTCTGCAGGTAAAAAAAACAAACAATGTGATCTTTACATAAACAAACACAAAAACAGGAAACTTAACAAACCTGATCAAAGGCAGGATACTCAAGTCCATGTAGACAGACTCAACGAAAGACGTTGACATAGTGGGAGTCAGACAAACACACATGCAGGCGCGCCCGCACGCCGCAACCACACAAAGCAGGGTTGTCTCTCTGTAATACACCACTGACACAGTACTCAGTACTTCACCTCCTCTGTACAATGTGCCAGCCCTCCTTTTAGAAATGAGACTCTACATGTGTCATAAAAACAATACCACACAAAAACACACACACACACTGAAGCTGCTGTCAGCTGTCAGCTGTCAGCGTGGAGAAAAGAAGCTGTGAGGACCATCACGTCTTTCTGAACAGAAAACATCTTTTATTCTCCGGAGAGCGCAGACAGCTGAATCCTCTCGCCTGTTTTTATTTTTATGCACCAACGGCTCCAAACACTAATCAGGACAGAGAGACACGCCGTCTGCACACCACGAGACAAGGCTTATTTTAGTTTCTTTATTATTCCAGCTTGTTTTCTGCAGACTGCACGTGGACAATCATCGGACCATCAGGTTAATTCACTCTCATTTTAACCACTCTTGTCACTCTTTGAATCCGACCCAAAGACTTCTGTAAAGTACCTTGGAAAGGTCACCGAGACTTACACATGTACAGGACAAAATCAGAAGAGATGAGAGGTACCTCTTTGTCCACAGGGGGCGCCAAAACTCAAGTGTCCTCAGAGTGTTTAAATAAACATCTTAAACCTTACAGCGTCGTTCCTGGCGGTTATTTGAAAGGTTCAATAGAAAGTCGTTACTGCGTTAACCTTCCAAAAAAAAGTCTGGAGTCTCTGCAGGTCTGATATCGATATTGTACCAACATTAACAAAGTAAGGACAAAGACGGGATAAACATCTGAGCGTGGTGGAAGAAATGCAGCGTGGACGCTGAAACATACGGCGTGATGACGGCTGGCTTCAGAGAGAATACTCTCTCCCTCTGCAGGTCTCTGTTTACTTGAAGCTGCTCCCCTCTGTCCTCTATCTCTGCAGAAAGCCTCCGTGCTGATTTATTACTTTGTTTTGATGCATATGAACGCCGGAGCCATTTATCTAAACGACTCTCCTCATCGCTGCAGGCGGACGCCGCTGAGCTCTCCCTTCATACCATCAGCTGTAATTCCCCTCCTCAGGTCTCTGATTTAACACCTAAACAACACTGAATGAGAGGACTGCAGGTGTGTGTGTGTGTGCGGGGGGGGGCTTCACACACACACACACACACACACACACACACAGAAAATAGAGACACAGAGTTGAAAGCAGAGACAGTGGGAGTTTGATTTAGATTGCAGCCAATAATTCCTGAAAATTACACGGGGGCTGAAATCACAGAGAGCGATCCGTACCTTATAAACTGTTCGTGTCTCTTCTTCTTCTCTTTTTTTTTTTTAAGGTAGATTTAATTCTGGGGTCTCCCAGCATGTGCTGATGGTTTTACGATAAGTGCGGTCATGATTGCAGGTTTTCATGTGTGTGTGTGTGTGTGTGTGTGTGTGTGTGTGTGTGTGTGTGTGTGTGTGTGTGTGTGTGTGTGTGTGTGTGTGTGTGTGTGTGTGTGTGTGTGTGTGTGTGTGTGTGTGTGTGTGTGTGTGTGTGTGTGTGTGTGTGTGTGTGTGTGTGTGTGTGTGTGTGTGTGTCGTTTAGTACCCGTCCCAACTCCAGCACCGACCAAACCCCCCACCACCACGCCGCTACCCACCATCCCCGCTGCCAAGGAAGGTAGGAGCTGATGTTTTAAGATATGATTACCTCTCTGTGTTACTGTCTCTGTTTTCTTTTCACCTGATGACACCTGGGAGGCTCGCAGTCAGATCCAGAATAAACTTGGAATCCATCCATTATCACATAAACTGATATTAACGCCACAGAACAGAGGGTCATTTATTCCCGTCTTAAATGTTTTGAATATAAACCTGCTGCTCCATGCCTCCGTGTACCGTTTTTAATCCACATCCTCTCCGCTCTTCTTCTTCGATTCCTTCTCATCGACACTCAATTTCATCTATTGCTGCCTCGACACTTCTGTTACTGTTTCATATTCAACAAGAGATTTGTCTCAGCACTTCTTCCGTCAGAAGACTCGATTAGTGCGAGCTGCACGGAGAAGAGAATCATACTCTCCTAATGTGGTTTAGGAGAATATTCTCAGCAAACAAAGAATGAAAGCCGTCTGCAGATCAAACTGAACCTTTAATGGGATTTTATCAGAGGAGAAACGAAGAGCGTAGACTGCGTTTTAAATTTAATGAGTTTACAAGTTATTCAGTCGTTTGTTATCTTCAGATGTCTTCAAATCTAATTTTAAAAGCTGGTTTCTCTTTTTCTTCACTCAAAATCACGTTTGTTAAAAGGTCCAATCAGTAAGATGTAGTTAGTGAAATGATAAAGTGACCTTACTATATGATCAGACATTAAAGAAACATGCTATGTTGAAGTGCTGGCTTCTCTGACAACAATGCAGCAGCTAGTTTGTCCTCCTTCTAACTTTAGATTCTGGTCCTGAATGCTCTGGATTTGTTTGGACCAGAGAAGGTAGGCGGTTTTAAGGCACCCCCACACAGCCGTTTTGGACGCCCCTCGGTTTGCCAGACATGAGACCAGTTATCAGGTCAAACCAACAGGTGTTGCAGCGATGGAAGCGGGCAATAGAACTGGTTCAGATAGAAGTGATTGTACCCGACCTAAAAAGCCTCTGCATGTTTCTAATAAGCTCCACGAGCAGAAACGTGCTCAAACTAGGATCAATATTGGAGATACTTTTGAAAAATTCAGTGTCCACCACATGGCAACCTGTGAGCATCAACTCTAGAGAGGAGGGGGTGGGGGGAGACAGCTCTCTACTATGTTTAGAATTTGGACTGCAGTACTCATTTTAAACACTAGGTGTCAGAGTTGCATACTGCTCTTTTAAATCTAGTGGGACGAGACAGAAAGCAAATCAATCAATGTGATAATTTCCCTTTAGTCATCACGCCGTTTCTCCCTCTCTCTCTCTCTTTTTCTGTTAGTCTGTAAGGCCGCTAAAGCCGACCTGGTCTTCCTGGTCGACGGATCCTGGAGTATCGGCGATGAGAACTTCCTGAAGATCATCCGCTTCCTGTACAGTACCACGGGAGCGTTAGACCGGATCGGCCCGGATGGCACACAGGTAACGCTGACAGGACGCAGAACAGCCACCGCAACTGTGGATGACATCGATCGAAATTCATGACGGACAACTTCAGAAATATAGAAACAAATATATTCCTTCCACACTTCCCTAGAAACAGTTTAAAAACAGAATGGAGAAAGACGACGTTAGGTCAGATGAAGGGCTGGGTTTGTCTCTGTTTACATGGGTTGATGTAGCGGTTTGTTTCTGTTGTTGGTTATTTATTGGTTCTCCTGTGGAGGCAGCTGAATGTGTAACGTCCGTGTGTTGGCGGTCTGACAGGTGGCCATCGCTCAGTTCAGTGACGACGCTCGCACCGAGTTCAAACTGAACTCTCACAGCGACAAAGAGCGACTGCTGGACGCCATAAACAAGATCACCTACAAGGGAGGAAACACCAAGACAGGTGAGAGCACGACAGACACAGACACACACAGACGCACGTTTCTTCGTACCCTGGTTAAAGCATGTGCAGCAGCATTCTGAAGCTGCAGGGGTTATATGAATTTTTAGGGATTCCCTTTTTTTTTTAAAGATGTGTTTGAGGTGATAGAAAGATGATCTGGTTACGTTATTGATTTGGTCGGCAGGTTAGCACATAGACACAGAGAGATGAGATTATAAAGAATGCACTCAGCAGAACTCGTTGTTTCAATTGATCCAGTAATCAAAGCGTCCTCTGGTCGATGGGAACACTGGGAAACAGATTTTAATTGCATTGTGCAGAAGGTAGTGATAGAGTGCTCTTCCGCTTCCTGATGATTGTTTTTTACTGGCTGACATGAGCAGCGACGCTGGTCCACATCTGTTCTGTGCAGCCTCGTCCCTGCAGGAGAAACGAGCTGCTTTATAAACTCTGATTAATGACTTCAGCTCGGCCTGCTTCCCCACAGACCTCCTCTCTTCACACACACACACACACACACACACACTCTCAGAAACACACGCTCCTGTATTCGGTGCCCATCCCTACCGCTGAACAAATATTTAAAATGTATTTTTAAGTGTGCTGCTGGACCAATAACATTTCTCACTGTATGTCCAATCAGGTCGAGCCATCCAGCACGTGAAGGAGAACATCTTCACGGTGGAGGGAGGAGTCAGGAGGGGGATCCCAAACGTCCTCGTGGTCCTCACCGACGGCCGATCGCAGGACGACGTCAACAAGGTTTCGAAGGAGATGCAGATGGAAGGTGAGACGTTCTGTCGGAACTTAAATCCGCCGTCATTTAAGGTCATAACAAAGTTAACATTTCTTTAAACCCCCCTTTGTCGCCCCCTAAAGGTTACATCGTGTTTGCAATTGGCTTCGCTGACGCTGACTATGGCGAGCTGGTGAGCATCGCCAGTAAACCCAGCGACAGACATGTGTTCTTCGTGGACGACCTGGACGCCTTCAAGAAGATCGAAGAGAAGCTGGTGACGTTCGTCTGCGAGGCGGCCACTGCCAGTGAGTCACCTCAGCTTTCCATACAGGTTGCTGATGAAGATGTGACCTGGAATGACATCATCCTGTGATGATCATGTCTATAAGCCCCTCTATTTCAGCCCTGCTCAGAACAGGCTCTTTCTGTGTCTGTACCTTTAAATGTAAATGAGCTGTGTTTGACCACGCCCCCTCTCTGGAAGGGCTTGAGTGTCTCTGGCTTTCTCGCTCCATGTCCTATTGTTTACGGTGAGAAGGCAGACTCAGAGGGCAGAACAAACACCTAGCTGTGGGAGTGTCACCCACCTGGGGGAGGGGTTACTGCCCTTTGTGATGTCATGAAGGGAAAATCTCCAAACGGCCTGTTTGAGCACACATTTTCTGAAAAGTGGAGCAGGCAGAAGACGGAGAGGATTGACTTTTCTCATCATTGGGGGGTTTGTAGACAGACTAGAGACACACATTAGAGTTAGAGAAACATTGGGAAATTGATTTTGTGTTATGTATGGTAGGTATGTTTAAATGTGATTCTTTAAAGAGAGATGTAAATGGGGTTATAAAACAGATGTGTCGCTCAGATCATATGATGCCTCTAAGTCTCAGTACCTTTAATATCGACTTTGATAACACGATTCTGGAGTATTTCAGTCTTTCTTCTTAACCTCAAATCTTTTCTCTCCTTCCTCAGCGTGTCCGTCCGTACCAATGAGCGGCAGCACCACACCAGGTACAGCATCACTCACCTGTTTCTGTTTCTGTACCTGTGCTCCAAGTATCTAAAAATCAACCAGGAAGAAGCAGCAGAACACAAAGTCTGTCACAGGAGGACTGCTTTCTCATGAGCTCACACTTTTTAGTCTTAGTACACACACACACACACACACACACACACACACACACTCAACCTCCCTGTGTGTGTAGAGACGTATGTTTATAAAAACAACGGCCATGATGTTTTCTTGTTTCCCAGATATATTCTGCTCTGTGTACTAAGTTAAACAGTCTCCGTTGTTCAGGCTCTCTTCAGTTATTTATTCCTAATGTAAATGTATTCCCCTCTGTGCTCAGGTTTCCGTATGATGGAGCTGTTCGGGCTGATGGAGAATCGCTACAGCAGCGTCTCTGGAGTTTCCATGGTGCCCGGCACCTTCAACACCTTCCCCTGTTTCCACCTGCACAGTGACGCTCTCCTGGTCCAGCCAACCAGGTAATAGCTGCTCGAGTCTCCCTCACATGTTCCAGAACTTGTTTAATCAGTGATTGATTGCAGACGGCTGCTCTCATAGACGTCAGCGTGTGTTATCAAAGGATGAACGAGCAGTGAATTACTTCTACAGATGAGATCTGAAGCTGAGTATCGTGTCATGTTTGGGTTGTGACTCTCAGGTTCATCCACCCTGAAGGGCTGCCCTCGGACTACACCATCACCCTGCTGTTCAGATTGCTGCCCGACACTCCCGAGGAGCCATTTGCCGTCTGGGAGATCCTCAACAAGAACAACGAGCCGCTGGTGGGAGTCATCCTGGACAGTGAGTTTGAATTATTGATTGATTTCTGTCCTCTCAGTAAAAAGGATGCAGAACTTTAGGACACACACTTATTAAACAGATTCATAAATAAAGGAGTCTGACAAGGCACCGTTCATTTTACAGACTCTTTGTTGACATGTTTTTTTGTCTCTTGCAGACGGAGGGAAGACTCTGACGTTCTTCAACAACGACTACAAAGGACAGTTTCAGACAGTCACATTCGAAGGGCCGGAAATCAAAAAGCTTTTCTACGGCAGCTTCCACAAGGTCAGAAACACTTCAGTCTTCTTTTCTGACTGTTTACCGACTGATTAATGACATAAATACTGAGCTTAAAAAAAACACTCAGAAGTATTGGACGAAGCAGCAGAGTCCTCTATACGACCCTATAATGAAAATATGTGTCTTTCTATCAGTGCTACGTGTAGTTGAACAGAATCACAATCTGAACTAAAGAGTGGGGAAGAACATACCAGAGAACAGGAAACATAATGCAGCAGGTTCATTAGAGCACGGAGATCGTAGAGATGGCGTGCAGACAGTCTATGGTCGTGCAGCGATCACAGGGAATAAACGTCACCACCCCCTCCCACTCGCTCCAGGTGAATTCTCCTGATTATATCCTTCTGCATTCTCTTATCAGCTCACTCTGACTTTCTGCAGAAAAAAACAAGAAGGCTGGAGGAGAAACTCCGGGTGAAGAGAGAAACACTCAGCTGTTTGTGTTCACACATGACGCTCAGCACGAAGACTTGAGGAGTTTTTCAAGAGGAGCTGCATGTGTGAACATTATAAAAAAAAAAACAAGGCAGGAAACAAAGAAATCTCCACTCAAGGCTCGTTCACACTCGCTCAAAACACTTGGAAAAACTCCTGAGGTTCTCGGGTTGAGCTGCAAACAGACGATTAATCCACAAGTTTATTTTTTACTGAGTTGTCCATCCGTACTTCCTCTCTTCCTTTCTCTTTTCTGAACCTGAGCTGAGCAGAGAGACAGCAGACTGTGTCATGCCCTGATCCTGAACCAGGACTCACTGACTGATCTGCTCTCACTTCCGTCTGCTTGCTGTCAGCACAGCTTACCCTGCTTACCTCTCCACCTTTTGTTCAACGCGCTGTGTGTGTGTGTGTGTGTGTGTGTGTGTGTGTGTGTGTGTGTGTGTGTGTGTGTGTGTGTGTGTGTGTGTGTGTGTGTGTGTGTGTGTGTGTGTGTGTGTGTGTGTGTGTGTGTGTGTGTGTGTGTGTGTGTGTGTGTGTGTGTGTGTGTGTGTACATCATTTAATCCTAAAGGACCAGTACAGTACCTGCAGTTCCTACCTGAACGTCTCTCTGACATTCGTATAAGTTCATGTGATTATGGATCAGAGGGTGTAGCTTATCTCCGTAGAGGCGCCTAACTTTGTCCTGTCTTTACTTTATTGAAGTCGGCAGTTCCTTTTGGGTCGCAAAAGTTCAGCTTTTCTGCGGCTTTTCCACAGTCCTTATATAAACGCTGAATGTTCCCGGCTGTCTGTGTTTCTTAATTCCTGAAAAGCTGATATCTCGGCAATATGACAAGAGTGACAAAGTCCTTTCATTGAGGTTTTAAGACAGAGTCGCTTCACAAGTCACACTCCACAGGATTAAAGTTACAGTATGCAGGGTCATAAGACTTCTGAAGTCAATTTAAATGTGCACAGTTTGTCTTTGAAACACACACACACAAACACACACATGTGAATGCAGTAGACAGAGTGACTATCGTAGATACAGCAGCTTTAAATCTGGATGACCTGTTAAAAATAAGCCACCATGACTTCATTGTATTCTAACCCTGATACTTTTGGATACATTTAGCTGAAAACTTGGCTGCCAGGGCAGCTCTGAAACTTTATTTCCTTGTAGACCTCAGGCCTCAAATTTCTTACCAGATTAATTAACCGCAATTCACATATTTTATGTTTTACACACCATCATAATCACGGAGTTCCACAAGGTTCTGTGCTTGGACTGCTTCTTTTCACCTTAAATGTGCTTCTTTTAGCTAATATTATGAGGAATCACATCGTTACACAGATGGTACTCGATTATACATCTCAATTAGTTATCTTTAAGTTGGTTTTAACTTTATTCATCAGATTAAAATCAGTTTGACTGATAGTACATGTCCTGTTGATTTTATACAGGAGAGTTAATTCACACTGAAACAATAATACATCGACACAGTTTCTCTCATTGCTGACAAAGTTCTTCTCGGTTTGAAAAATCACTTTTAGAGCAGATTTCAGAGCAGCTGTGAACTTTCACTGTGACTGAGCAAACTCACGATCAACCCAGACAGAAAATCATAATTGCTGCGTCCTCAACTTTTACTGATGCTGCTTCTAAACGTTGTGGCTGTTTTATGGAAAGAAGCAGTTTCAAAATAAAGTTTCATTTTGTCTGTAAGCTGTTTAGGTAGAATAAACGTTCCCTCTTTAAGAGCTCTGAGGAGTAAATTATAACAGTAAAGACGATGAAACTCAAAGGGTTATGATAAACACCACCAGACAACAAATCTATTAACACTACTGATGAATGGATGGATGATTGGAAGGATGGATAAGTTGATGGATGGTTATATGGATATATTGATGGATGGATGAGTTGATGGGTGGATGGATATATTGATGGATGGATGAATGGATGGATGAACGAGTTGAAAGATGGATTGATGAGTTGATGGATGGATTAGTTGATGGATGGATGGATAAGTTGATGGATAGATATATTGATGGATGAGTTGATGGATGGATGGATATATTGATGGATGGATGGATGGATGAATTGATGGATGGATGGGTGGATGAAAGAGTTGATGGATGAGTTGATGGATGGATTAGTTGATGGATGGATGGAAATATTTATGGATTGATTGATGGACAGAAGGATGGATTGATTAACTGAAGGACATCTGATGATGGTGATCTCAGCATTCCTGTGGATGAAGCTACCAAAACACGTTTACACTTCAAGCATAAAAGAAGATTTTTTATTGACTCACAGCGAACTTAAAGCTGTAAGTTCACAGCTTTGAGGAATATTGAGTGTTTGAATCACTTCATAAACTGTCATAGCTATGCAGATGATACTCGACTGTACGTATCAATGATTCGTTGGAGTGTTTAAAAATGCTCTGAGAATCACAATGAGCAGAAAATACTTTTTAATGGAAAGTCAGAACCTTTAGTTTAAAGTCAAGGAAAAATGAAACTGCCCAGCAAAGTTAGGTCTTCTCTGACGGACTCAGATTTGAATGAAACTCACTGATGCAGCGTTGGGAAGGCGCTCTTTGTCTAAACCCCACTGTATGTGAAACAGTATAATTTTGTAGACTGCAATCATCTGTGGATGCTGAACAGTAATTTATTTCCACCAAATGAAAATAACATGCATTATATTTTTCCTCTGATCTCTCTCTCTCTCTCTCTCTGAAACTCAAAACTCTTTCGAGAGCTCCGAAACAGCTTTTGAGAACAGTGAAATGAAAACTTTTAATTTCATGTCCAAGAAGAAACATGGGGTGTATTTTCTTACTTTGTCTCATAAGTATTGCTTACACATCAGCACTCAGAAATGCAGAATCTAAATTACAGTGCAGTGACTTTAATGTTTACAGTCTTCCTTTGAGCTCTGTGTGGTTTTGAATATCCAAACAGCCTTTTCAACATTCTGTGAATTTAATTGCAACGTAAAGAAAATTAAGATTTAAAGAAAACAAGAAAGCATGTCTGATCTGTGTAGCACAAAAAAGCACTTCCACTGCAGCAATAAAAGTGAAAACACATTCACATTTACTTTTATCTGCTCACAAGTTGCCAGAATTTTAGCTATACATAGCTCCAGGACTTAACCACAGGCACGCAGCTGCACTGTGCGCGCATCCTGGCAGTCTTCAGTTCTGTCCACACTTCTTACCAGTTTCTCCTGGCTTGACTGATGAAAACCAAAAGTTTGGCTGATAATAACAACGCTTCCTTCCTGGAGTGAGCCACAAAGAGCAGCTCGTCCAGTTTAAAAACACTCCTCTCCGTCATGCGTAATGGGCCAGCCTGTCTCACCACATCCAGAACTCTGTGTAGTTTGCGGACACCGGCGTTAAGCCTGATACATCTCCCGACTTATTTTACCTCTGATTATGGTAAAAACAGTAATTTAATAATAATATTAACTGATTTTATTTACAGATGGTTCATTTTTAGGTCACCCAGATGTGAAAGTGTTGTGCAGATCACTTTTCAGTTTAAACACTTCTAGTAGCCTGCTGTTGCGCCTATGTAATAAATACTGAAAATGTCCTTCTTATCCAAAAACGATATCACGCACAGGCTGTCCGATCATACTGTGGTCTGTTGGTTTAACTGCGGAGAAGCGCTGAAATTCTTCCTTGAATTACGTACGGAGATGGCAGAGATTCATGGCGCATACAAATCAGTGACAGAGTTAGATCACGATAGTGTGGACACATAGCAGAACGGACTGCCAGTCTCTTATTTAAAGTTGTTTAACTGAGTTTACTTAGTTGACAAAGTGGAATTCAACACGGAGCTGATCAGACTGCGCAACGCTGAAGCGCACGTCTGTTCGTTTGGAAACATTGTATCATTTTATAATGCCTTGCACTAAAATACCCAAAGATGACATCATATTTGCGTCACAGACACTCTGAAACATATTCATGTGAGCAGGTTCTGTCTGTGATGAACCTTAAAGAGTGCAAACTGTGCTGTGGTCTGACACCTACACATCTCTCTCTCTCTCTCTCTCTCTCTCTCTCTCTTCACTGTACTCTGTATTATTAATGCACTGATCCCAGGGCAGGTAGAATAACTCCTGTGTCAAGGTTTCTATAACCTTGAATAGCAATATTAAAAAATAAAGTACAGTTTGCAATGACAGAGATTATGTGTTTTAAATCTGCAACCTGCTGTCTTATAAGTTCATCTTTAGTGAATGCCACATTTTAAAAATAAGATATTTTTATCTTATGATGCAAGGATAGCATAATAATTTGTGACTGACCTGTTTTGTTACTGTTAACATAAAGTTCTCGATAAAAGTAGTTAATTTAGATTTTAAAATAATCATACAGCAGCCTATATATGCATGTTTAGAGGCAAAATTAGTCCGGCCCATTTGAGGTCTCATTGGAACAAATCCGGCCCGACCCAATATGAGTTTGACACCCCTGATCTACAGGGAGCCTAAAGGGACAAAATAACACAATAAAAAATAATGAATGCATTCATTACAGACGTTAGTTAATCGTGAAGTCCTATTTTCTATCTTTAAAATGCTTTGTTGACCATATTTAGCTTTGTATAATTAAATGGGCATTCCTGAACAAACCTGATTTTTTTTTTTACTTTGAGTTGGACAAAGTAATAAGTTACTCATCAGGTCATATGTTTGAAGTTGCTTTTTAAAATTTTCTCACAGTTAGTTCCTGTAATCCGGTCAGAATCAGCCCTCTGCTGGGTTCAGAATAGATCAGATTTGTTGCTTTAAATCACTTTAGATCCAGCGTGTCCAAAGTGTCAGATTGAATTTGGAGGGAAATCTGCTCGTTAACTTTACAGCATGAATCAGGTAGAGGGCGCTGTTTAACCGCAGCATGTAGAGCTGAAACCCTGTACAGGCTGCAGATACTAAATCTGGTAAAGCATCGATCCTTCTGTGGAAGGTCAGTCTAAAAAAAGGTCCAAACTGGATCATGCAGATGCAACTGATCTAAAATGAAGAGGATTGGATTTATTTTCACGCCTTAGATTCTGCTTGAAAGATAGTAAACTACTGAACTGGTCGGCTGTTTGTTCAGGTGATTTTTAGTGCATCTCCTCAGGTCTTAAAGCTCAAAACACAAAAGTTTAAAGAAGACCTGAAATTATTGAGTCTGATGTTTTCTCTCCTGCAGCTTCACATTGCAATCAGCAAGACGAGCGCGAAGGTGTTGATCGACTGCAAGATGGTGGCCGAGAAGAACATCAACGCAGCGGGTAACATCACGACTGACGGCACGGAGGTTCTGGGCAGGATGGTCCGCTCCAGAGATAACAAGGACAACTCTGCGCCGGTGAGGACAACACGTGCACGGACATACCCACACTAAAACATACATAAGCACATGCACGCTCAGTGCAGAGGGCCACACGACACTATGATCCCAATAACACGTTAGCTGATAAAACTAGTTCACACAATCTTCAGGAGCCCAGAGAGAGACAGCGCCCTCCTTTTCTTCTTCTTCCTTTTCTGCCATAAAACTTTGTGCATCCTGGAATGGTTCTACTCCAACAGAACGGGTATAACAGTAAGCTTCACTGGGCCCGCTTATGTTGGGAACATTTAATAAAAAGGTTCATATCATTTTAAGGCTACTTTTTACTGAAGCAACAATAAATAAAATCAGTGTTTTTTTTGTTACTTTTTTTTTGTTGTTGTTGGCGGCCTGACACGCCAAGTAGACTGCAAAGAACTAGTGGTGAGGAATGCTGACTTTTGCGTCACCTTTTGTCTTGGCCAAAAAGCTGCACGGGAACACACCGCAAAGACTACAGTTGACAGCCAACCACCACGTACGTTCTGCTCATGCGTGAAAGGAAATACCTCTCCATGCCAGCAGGCGGCGGTAGTCCGTTGTTATGATACGAGAAGACAATTTTCACACCGCTGTCGGTTACCACTCGTATCATTTGAAGCCTACTAATGGAGAATAATAACCTGTGTCGAGAGCTGGAGATAAATGAAACCTCCCAACAGCCAATCAGAGACTTCACTCTTGCGGGAAAAAAAAGGCTGATGGGTAGCGATGGAGCCAGACACACCGCAAAACCTAGGGCGACGACAGCCAACCTGTCCAACTAGGACCAACGGCTGATGATCTCCCTGGTGTGTCAGAGCCTTAAGAGAATATTACCGTAAAATCCGGTGTATAAGACGGTCTTTTAATACCTATTTTTTCATCTTAAAAGTTGGTTGCGTCTTATACACCGGTGTGACCAATATACCAGTATAAAATACGGAAACACGCGCCGTCATTACAACAGGTGCAGCAGCCCCTATCACTGCGACCTGACGTGATTAAAGACCCATCCCCATTCATTGTGTATTGAAATCTGAGTGCACGCTATGCAAGGAAAGACGGCGACACAGACCAGGCTGGCTGCGCGACTTTTTCCACATATTTTCTTCCTCACGAGGTCATAATCATGCACTTACAGAAAACAGTGGTATATTGTTCCGTAAATAAACCTTGTGGAGTGCTCTTTTGATTGAAAGAGTCCTATATTAAAGTTAAAGAGTGACCAGCGGAGTCGGGCAGCGCAGCTCGCAAGCTAGGAGTCCGTTACTCACTTTCCCTGCAGCAGGCTGAGAGCTCAACTACCGTACTGTAGCTAATAGGAGCGCAAACTCCCCAACATGAAAAAAGACGGGACATTAAGAGCGACACAGCTGCAAAGAAACTGCACGTTCTAGACATCGCTGAACACAATATAAATCGTCATGCAGGAAAACAGTTTAAACTTCTTTTTCTCTCGAAGAGACCTTCAGAACAGGGTGCGTCTTATATACCGGTGCAACTTATATTCTGGATTTTACGGTAAGTTGTAAAATAAGATGTGGTCATTGTCGCTTAAAATTAGGAAGGAACATGTTTTCTGTTTCTGTTTTCTGCTAACCTCCTTGGCCCCTCCCCATGCGACTCGGCCCCATGCGACTCTTTCCCCTTTATCTCTCTTTATCCCCCCTCATGGGCGGGCTTGTTGTCGATTAAAATGATTATCATCAGAATTTGAAGCTACATGTAAATGCAGGTAAATTTTACAGGAGTAACAAATAATAACCTCTTGATCAGATGTGATGCTGCCACAGAGGTTTTCTCATGTCTGATAATCTTCATCAAAGTCACTTCCTTCAGCAGTTTTGTGACGCACACAAATCAATCTGCAGCCTCTCGTCCAGAAATAGCACAGAGACTGACTCAGCGTCTGATTGGATGGATCTCCCTTTGAAGAGAGAATCTCTTTTTTTAATTTGCTGACGCAGTTGGGAGAAAACTGAGCAGTCACAGAATAAAATAAAACACAGGTCGGGATATCAGCCTTTAAAGAGGTCTTTAACCCAGCTGCTAATCCTGATTTAACATGTTATAACCTCAGAGCAGAACGCAGATCCTCACTGTTAATGTTCAAACACATCCAGGAGCAGCTCGATTTGTTCTTTTTAGGACTTCAGTATTGATTTTTATGCAACCTCATGTCATGGATCTCGAGACCCCTTGACTGATAATCTCATTCGGTTTCCAAGAAGTCCCCACACCTCGATAGACAAACTGAAAATACACCTGTGCAGGATCAAAGGGAAGCTGTAAAGTGAAGGTAATCTTTTTTTTTTAGTATAACAAAGACAGGATTATAATTTTTTTTAGCCTTTGGAACATCCAATGATTTGTTCCAGTTTATCGTAATCCCAACAATTCAAATTCTACTCTGGTTTTGATTAAAATGCCCCCTGCTGATTTCCTTTAAATTTGTTTTTCAACACATCTTAACTTTCCCTCTTTTCAGTCCAAATGAAAAAGGATGACACTGTAGATCCAACCCAAAAAACTTCATGCATCACTTAGTTTATCCTTTTAGTTATGGAAGATCAGAAGAATATGTTGTGAAGGATTTATCCACAGCGTGCAGACTGCAGCTGATTCTTCTGTGGACTTGCATAACAAATTATTTTAATTTACTTTTTCAAACTTTTTGTTTTGTCATGCAAAAAGGGGTGAATAACTTTACTATAGCAAACGGAAGCTCACCACATATTAGTTAACTAATTAGAAAACTAAATGAGAGCTCGCTCCCTACCAACCTGCTAGTCTACTCTTTCCTAGTGGAAGGAGCTATGTAAAATTAGCCCTCTAACACCTATTTTGGAGGACGGATGAACGGATAATCGGATAATCGGATAACGGATAATCACAGCCCCAGGATTATCTGCCTAACATTCATTTCTAGAATAATTAGATTCAAGGATAACCCCTGGTATAGGACTCTAGATTACCCCCCAGAGAGGGAATAACTGTGAACTCCCCCCGCTAGGATGTTAGGTGTGTATGAAGTGTGTAATATAAATCAGTTAAGACAAGTGTGCCGTGGTGTGACTGCTCAAAACTTAACTTCCGAGGTACACAGGGTCCTTAAGGGGGACTTCCAGTCTTTATGGTGTAAATGATTTCAGTCAGAAAATGATTTCAAAAAAGTTTCCAAAAATGTATTAAAAAATTCCAAATTATATTCTAAATGCAAATACAAAACAGTAAAAGTAAAAATAGAAAAATAGAAAAGAAAAGCGAAACACAAAGACCAAAGTCTAAAGCCGAGAGTGTAGACACTTGAGGTTTTAAAAGATCTTGGTCTCAGAGATGAAGTCCCAAAATGGGATTTCAAAAGTCAGAGTGACGTGGATTCATTTAGCAAAGCAAAAAAGAACCTGGATCAGCTTTTACACAGCGTTTTTCTAGCCAAACCGTCTCTTTTTTTCAAGATTCTGTGAAACCTCAACAATGCAGATTTGCAGAAACGTGATACATACACATGTATTTAACAAAGTTCAACCAAGTTCATATGGGGTCTTGATGTCTAAGTTCATATGTGTTTTTAGCTTGAAGACCATGAACCAGGCAGAAACGCTATACGCCTACGAGCTCCTGACCTCACTGGTGCGTAGGCACCACGAGTGTGTGTAAGTTTAACAGGAAATGTTGAAACCAGAAAAAAGTTATGACTTTATGACATATGTATTAAATCATAAAATAATTAAATGATAATAAAAGAAAAAGACAAAAACAAATTCAACAACTGCATAACTCTTTCTGATCTTTCAACAGTACGAAACAAAAATTAAAATCTGTGGGAATACATTTAAATCATGTTTTTTTCTTAAAGGAGCAGTATGTAACTCTGACTCCTAGTGTTTAAAATAGGTACTGCAGTCCAAATTCAAAACATTGTAGGGAGCTGTCTCCCCCCGCCCCCTCCTCTCTAGAGTCGATGCTCACGCAGGTTGCCATGTGGTGGACACTGAAGCTTCAGTGTTTAGCCAGCTCTGCATCGGTCTGTAAACCTTTCTGCGTTCTAACCTCTCTCCATTTTTCAAAAGCATCTCCAATATTGATCCTAGTTTGAGCACGTTTCTGCTCGTGGAGCTTATTAGAAACATGGAGAGGCTTTTCAGGTCGGGTACAATCACTTCTATCTGAACCAGTTCTCTAGACCGCTTCCATCACTGCAACACCTGTTGGTTTGACCTGATAACTGCTCTCATATCTGGCAAACCGAGGGGCGTCCAAAATGGCCGTGGGGGGGTGCCTTAAAACCGTCTACCTTCTCTGGTCCAAACAAATTTAGAGCATTCAGGACTGGAGTAGGCAGGTAGGTTTTGAGGAAACTGTTTTGAGGTATTTGTGGGTAAGTTTGCTTGTTGGAGTGAGTCAGCTTCCTTTTCCACACACGATAATCAGGAAGAGGTGAGTGACAAAATGACCAAAGAGGGTGACGCTGAATAAAGACAAGAGAAATAAATGTACTAGCATCAATAAATAAAAATGAGGTAAATAAAAAAAAAGTGCCATTAGTAAAGTATCTGAGTGTTAAAGTTTTAGTTTGGTATTTTTACATAATTTATGGTTTTGTGTTATTGAAAATGTTGGTTTGTTTTTCTGTCCTCTGTAGTTCGAGCTTCAGATCTTCGACATCGTCTGCAGCACCTCGTGGGCCAACAGAGACAAGTGCTGTGAACTTCCTGGTCTGGTGAGGTTCAGAGTTTATTTTTCTATTTACGTCTCTGTGACCCGGTTTACTCCAGTGTCTGCTAACACACACACACACACACAAACACACACACACACACACACACACACACACACACACACAAAACATTTTAATATTATTATAAAACATACCTCATTACTTCAGATGTTACAAGTCTTTTAACCGAACGCTTAGCTGTTCATAGTTTGTAATTTCTAATCATCTCATCCAGGTGTGTATGTGTGCTGAGCGGGATGAATAAACAGTCTCTGCAGTTACGATAACATCACGTTACTCATGGACACGTATTATTTTATATTTTATCCATGTCACCAGAGGAGCTGAAAATCATGATTTAAATGAAGGCAATTAAAGGTTTTACCAGCGCAACTTTTATTTTTGGTTTCTTTTTAAACCCATACCCGACGCTCTGCCTAGAATAAACAATAATATACAGTTTGTACCTCACGTTTAGAGTGCAGGGAATAAATGAACCAACTTACAGCCTGACAGCATGCAAAGCGAGCGAGCGTCAGGGACAAAATCGGCTTAGTTCTAATGTTTCCTTTTGGGAGTGTCCTGACTTCCCACCAGAGACCCAGTGCAACGTGGTGCGCCGCTTTTACCGCGACGCCGATTGTATTTTCCTCTCTAACGCTCATGTAGACGGGCTAAGACAAAAGCGGGTTTTCGCTGCACTGCAACTGGCTTTTCTCACTCAGCAGAGCTTATTATCTACTTATAGAAAGGGGAGGTAGTGGTGCATTAGTAATATCCTCATCCATGTTGAAATGTTGTACTTTGACCTGTGTCAACACGGATGATAAAATGTGTTCGGCTCAAGAGAGCCGTTTATTGACGAGTCTCTTGAGTGTTGTGATTTGAGGCGACAGCTCGTCAATAGAAAGCACCACACATCTGTTTGTCCTCCTTCAAAATAAAAGCACCATACTGTTTGCAGTGTTATAAAAAAAGAATGCTTTTAGTTTTATTTGGAACACATAACATAATTGCACTTAAGCCTCTTGTGGCCTCAATTAGTATTACAGCACTTGTATCGTAAGACAGAAAATGTATCTACGAAACCTTAATTTACTCGTCCTGAAGTCACAAACAAAAGACAAAGTGATGTTTAATCGTGTAAATTCTTTTATTCTCTTATTTGTGTGTGAGTGATCTTTATTAAAGATGTTGTTCAATGTTAAAACAATCAACAAACAAATGGACATTAGAAGTTAACTATGAGGGTTGTTGACCTACAGGTATACAGACAGACAGTTTAATTGTACATAAATAATAATTCTTAATTATCATATATAAGGCCGGCTTGATGAGTTATTTTCCAACAAAAATTTACTTTTAAACTTGAAAACTCAAGAAAACAATTTTTGTTCGGCATGTTTAAACAGAATTTAAATAATTGCTTTAATGCACTTTTATTTTATTCAAATTTTCTCCATGTGGGCATTTTATTATTTGTGGTATGGGAAGAGATGACATCAAATAAGGAAGCATTATTATTTTATTAGTGGCTTGAAATACAAAAACAGTGACACGTGGGAAATGATGGTTATCCATATTTTACACTCGTTACACTTTAATTTGCATGCTTCATTAAATTAATTATTAATCCATTTCATTCTTTTTTCTTTTTCTGCGTCTTCACCTCATCTTCATCGTGCTGTGATCATCCAGAGGAAGGAGGCAGACTGCCCAGCCATGCCCAAAGCCTGCACCTGCACCCAGGACAGCAAAGGCCCCGCCGGCACTCCTGGACCTCCAGTGAGCCAAACACACATCAAATACACACTCATCCATCTGATCAGACCACAAGGAAGTCCCTGATTTTCAGAGACGATAACTACATTTTGATCATTCTGCAAAGGAACACATAGGAAGTTTGAGTTTTCAGATTTGTCTTCAAATGTTGATTACATTTTTTTTAAACAAGTTTCCAGGAAAGCTCGGACAATCTTGAATTATGTCTACGTCTCAGAAAGACATTGCTGTAGTGAAAATGACTTTTTGTTTACTTCAATAACTTTCTTTGTTTCATTCAATACATTTACTTTACTTTTTGTTTCACACAGGGAGGCCCTGGAATCAGGGGTGCCAGAGGGGATCGGGGAGAGCCGGGCCCGGTGGTGAGTTTTGTTGATTTTAAAATAGATACCCAGACATGATGTCGACACATGCTTCTTTTTAAAAAACTTGATCTGAGAAAGGACAGCAGTCCGAAAGGCCACTGAGGTTCGGACTAAACAGGAACTGTATCTTGATGAACTTTGTATCTGGCTCTTCACCGCTGATCTGTGATCTATGCAGCGCTGATCTGTGCGCCACTGAGCCTCTTTCCTCTACTCTCATCTAACATTGTTTTTAAAATTACTTGAAATTTTAATCACCCCGGAACAAAGAGCAGGTACTCAGCAGTTTGACGTTAAGCTTACATCATATCTACTTCCAATAAACTGCAGAAGCCCTAGCACACTGCCCTCTCAACCTGATCACACTCTCACTTATCTACATCGTCTTAGAAAAGAGACCCGTTTGCTAAATGGCAATTGAACAAATATTTTCTTTTTATTGCATGTTTAAAATATTGATAAAATCCTAAATAAAAGTTCCATAAAACATCACACTTTGAAAAAAAACACAATGCATTTGTCTTCATGAATTTGTTTGGATTGAAAATATAGTTGCAATTGTTATTTTTATGCAAAACAGAAAAAATAATCTCAGAAAACAGAAACAACAAAATCTAATAAAAACACTCAGGTAAAAATACAAAAACATTATTTCTTAAAGCTTATCATCACACAAGAATGAAGAAAATACAAAACTGCACGACATAAAAACTGATCCACAAACATCTAAGTCTGTGTTGATTCCATTAACGAAAAATCTGACACAAAAAAATCAGCAATAACCTTTTTTTGAGACGATGAGGAGCTATAAATTGGATCCATGAATCCGACCTGTCTATTCTCGATTAGTAAAATGTTTTTAACCCAAATACCAATCGTTTTATTTTAACGTCAGCGTGCATATTTCACTTCGGCAGGCAAAGACATGTAAAGGAGATTTAAATATCAGGAAACAAACTGTTGGTGCACAATTCAGAGCATTATGTGTGAGTGTATAAAGAACGATCAAATCCTCACAGCGCACAAAGATCCCAGCACATATCAGGAGATACAGCAGCCCCAGAACGCTCGCAGTGACCCCGAAATGGCGTCTTCTGTGTTCAGTGAGCGGTCCTAAAAATACAAAGAACATCATCAAATGTCTCCATAAACCGTGCAGTTCATCTCTGTCCTTCAGATATTTACCAAAAATAACTTGGATGGAAAATGTGGTGTTCTCTTGTAAAATAAAAAAAAACACCAAAGCAATCAGATAAAAAGCCAACAGCAGAGCAGCTGACCTCCGTGGCGTGGTGGAGGGGTCTCACTGGCATCAGCAACGCTTTCTTCCAGAATCTCGTAGACCTCCACTCTGCTCTCCTCTGTTCCTCCCGCGTCCTGAAGTGTCTCATCTGCAGCTTGAATATCTGAGTTCATCTTGAACGAAGTTGAAATGAAGTGACCCTGTCCTTAACTGTTTGTTTCTCTGTAAGTCAGGCGGCTTTTCAGTGTGAGCAACGGGGAAGTACAAAAAAGGTCAAAGCTGCAGATTTCTCAGAACCATCTGATAAACTAACAAGCAAGCAGTTTTCGGAAAACTTCTTTTTTTTTTTTATTAGAAACGGGCGTTGTAAAATGTTCCAAGATTTGAACAAGTGCAAATGGAAGAAATAAAAAAATTGAAATTGAAATAAAGAGCACCCACCTGTAGACGAAACCTTTCTTACAAAATATGAATCAAGTCCAGTTTAACATTTAATGTGAACTTTATTGAGACTGCAGCATCAAACAAATCAGAAGCGCTCTGCAGAGAAACATGTGCACACAGTCGTTAATGATCCTTCATCCTGGATTTAAAATCCTTCAAGCCGACTGAACGCTGGAGTTTAAGGCGACTCAGACCGACATGATGGAACAAAAACACTAAAAGCCAAAGAGAGCGAGTTCATGGAGAGACAAACATGATAATGCCTAGAGCAGCTGACCATTTATGATATTAATATCAACAACAGACACATTTGATGTATTGCTCTAGTATCTGGACACACATTAACACGTGTTGTAGAAGTTGTTGGTTAGCTTTGGTAACTTCCCCTCTCCTCAACACGCTTACATACACACATTCATTTGGGCAGGTGTGCAGTGAATAGCGGTAGGCGACTGTCTGCACGGTGTTTCCCTCACAGACTATATCTGGGCAGACCCAAAATGTGAGACTCTGACACCAAGAAGCTTTGGACATAAACATGGGGACAGAATATTTAAATCCATTCCATAACCGTTAGTGAGGTCACCAGGAAAGAATCACCGTTACATGTCAGTCTCTGTTGATTGGTTTCTCACATATCCATCTTCTCGAGCCGTTGTTGGTTTGGTTCATCTTTCCTCCCTGATTGATGTAAACTTTGGACCCTTCCACAGGTTCCACATTGATGTCTTTATCCCAGAAGCTGTAGACAGAGACGAGTATTGAACAGTGTTAGAGCCTCAAAATAAAACCATTTTTATAAGAAGATGGATGCAGTTATTTTTAATATAAAGTACTCTGGAAACAATCACAATTTAAAGGCTTAATATGCGATTTTTCACACTTAAATGTAATAGAAATCAATTATATCCTCTGAAAATAACTCTGAGTCGTGACTGTTTACAATGGGTGTAACACCCGAGTCCCACTGTCTGTGATGCTTTCCGAGTTTTCCGAGTCCTATCTTCACTTTGTTTACATCGTCGGGACGGCCGGCTGGCTCATCCCCTTGCATATAAAAGTTGTTTACTTGAGGGACTAGAGAAAAGAAGAATTACATACTGTACTCACTGCTTAACTTTGTTTCTAGATCACGGTCATTTTGGGTAAATTTACATGCAGTATGAAGATATGATCATAATAAAGATCACTAGCATTAGCATGCTAACACAATAATGCAGCGCAAGTTGTTTTGGTTTCATGCTGGTGCTCAAGGGCGACATCTTCTGGATCAAAAAATCGCATATAAAGCCTTTAATTATTATATTTCTGGTTACTAATTTAGATAGCTATTTAAATTAAGGTCAACATATCTGTCAGGGGGGGCCACAGTAACTCAGTCTGTTGGGGTTTGGGTTGGGAACGGGAGGGTCCCCGTTTTAAAGGTCACATATTCTCTAAAATCCACTTCACCATGTTGTTCTAACACCAACATGTGTCCGTAGTCCGGCTACAAATCCCACAATGATGAGAAAAGTCCATCCTGCAGTGCAGACTAAGTTTGGATATTGGTGTAGTAGTTAGAGATGTGCCAGTTCCGTTCCTGAGCACTGGCAAGGTGTCCTTGAAAAAGGCCCAGCAGTCCTTGCTGTGGGCAGCCCGCCCCCACCCTGAAATCTCTCTTATCAGTGCATGTTCATAGGATGTGTGTGTTGCATGTTCAATAACAGTTTTAAATTTCACCTAACAGGATTTATAAAGTTTATCTTCTTCTATATTTACCATTAACTAGCTGCTTATTAGCATTAGCTATTAGTAGCATTCCGACTGCTTATTAGTTACTTATTCTACATGACCGTTGTCTTTAGCTTACAGGTCATTAACTAAGTGTTAGCCCTGCTTTTACTGCTGATTGAAAGTCAGTTGGGAAGTTGTTGAACATGAATTATGATCTTAATATGCTTTGCTTAATTTGGCCCTTATAAGGTAGAAGTTACTAGTTCATTGTGACCTTAATTTAACGAGTTACATATAATCATGTTTATTTGTTAACCGGATATATGAACACAGTTCTGCCCTCGTGTGGCGGATGTGGATAAAACAAATACATATGAATACATAAATCGTTCTCATTATTTTAAAGTAACTACTAAACAAAGATATAGTTTTCTTTAACACATAATTTCTCACAGCTGTATGGGCGTCGATCTGTCCAACCATTTCCATTCCCACTCATTTCGATAATGATCCATTCTTACTGACAGCAGACCAATCCATGATGCTCCACGTTCATTCAGGTCACAGAGAAAGTTCTGGTCATTGAACAACAGAGACAATAAATGTTATTTTTTACTTCAAGAACAAATATGTGTCATGATAATAAAGTAATTTTATCAAATATTCAAAAGGGAAGTCAAAGCTTCTTTTTCAAAAGAACCAAAATGTCGATGGCGGTCTCCATGCTGGAAATGCTGTCTGAGCGTTACTTTCAGTCAACCTAACGACAGGCTGAGAGCTGGAGCTGAGGCGGGTTTTAAACCTACTGACAAACCGTTACAACGCGCCCACCTGTCAATCAGGTCAGCTACACGCCTTATTGTGAATAACTCTTATCCTTCATCAAATCAAAACGGATGAGTCATCAAAACATTCACCCCCCGTACAGTGTGTGCCGATGGAGACATGAGCTAATCAGACCTATTTGTTTTTTTGTCAGGCTGTAAACATGTTAATCTCTGCTGTAAAAACAGGCTTTTTAGAATGTGTGTGTATGTGACTTCCTGTGCTTCTGCAGCCAGCTTCTAGTGGACACTCCAGGAACTGTAGGATTTGACACTTCAGCATCGGCTTCATTTTCTTAACACCAAGGGATGCCGCTTGGAAAGCACAGATGAAACTGGTGAGGGCAATCAAAGTGGAAGGAAACACAAGGGCAAGAAGTAAAACTCAACATGAAACGCTGCGGACAGAACTATAAAATAAAACAGGCAACACTAAAGGCTAGGGCTGCACGATATTGGGAAAAAATGACATTGCAATATTTTTGTTATATTCGATATATATTGCGATATTTTTCAAAGTTTACTGCTTCACTCTGTTCAGCTGAATTCTCCCTGACTCTCTCTGAAATTATGATTACAGACTCTCCCCTAATTGCCTCTGTCGCTCTCTGCCGCTGTGAACGCTATTTGTGTTTGCAAAGAGTCTTAATCATGTTGATATCTGTTAATTAGTGATATTGATCTGTAATATTTCAAGTGATGCAAGCGATTCTTCTCACATCAGGTCAGACTTTTAATAACGCGCTCATGCACTGAGGTTCCGTCATTTAAGTTTCCCTCCGCGACCAAATAATATTACGGGGATATTTATTAAATATGTTAAAGTGCTGCGCCCCTCCAGCCTGCACGTGCGAGAGAGAGAGAGACACACAGTGGGAGCGCGCACATACACACAGGCTGAGCAGACGCGCAATGGCTCACAGAGTTTGTCCTCCTCCTGCGTTTTGCCTTTCTTTGTAGGCTTGAGTAATCAGTTGCCAGAGATGTGAATTAATGAAAAGTAATGTTTAGAGACGTTTCTAGAACAAGCACAATGCATTTTGTGAAGATGGTCCGTCTTGGAAAGAGAAAAAAGGGAGATTTCTTTCGGAAGCAAAGCAAACTTTAAGCAACGGATTACTTCGACATTAAACTATGACTGTTTCATGTTTTATGGCAGCTCATGAAATCGTAAGGCGTGGGAAGGAGGACGTGAAATAAACAATAAAATGGGCTATCAGAAGATCGAAACTTAGACCTCAAAAACAAAACAGAGCCCATTCTGACTGAAGACAAAGTTGAACGCACAGATCTGGAAGCCGCTGCCTTTAACCCCGAATGTGTTAAGTATAGCCCCTTATGTGATGTTAACTATAAGCAGACTGTCAGATTGTCAAAAGCCCTGCTATGCTCCGCTCACATTCACCGCTCTCTCTCTCGCAGTCGCTCGACCACCCACGCTGCATGTTGCTCTGCCCGACTGTAGGTGAGATGACAGAGCGCTGAGAAGGTGCTCTAACTATGAGAGTTGTTGCATGTAATGTGGTAAAATGTATAAATGTATGCTCATTTAGTTCTATTAGCAATGTGAATGGGCGTAGACATGCTACATAAACTTAATTAAAAGGCTCAAATATATTTTTCGTACTCCTCGTCGCGATTGACGATGCTGAAACGTCGCAATGATGATGCTGAAACAATATATATCGTGCAGCCCTACTAAAGGCCAACTGAGAACACAGCGCTCTGTTACCGAGTTTGTTTGTCTCAATTTGCAGCTACAGACGATAGCAGGCTGTTACGTTACTGATGACACTTTTCTGAATAATGACGTCTGTAACCACCAGCTGATTCATGAGGGATAAACACAGACACGGAGGGATGAAACAGAAAAAAAGCTGCGTTTTGTGGATCACACACGGCCCTGAACCGTGGGGGGTGACCAAATCAGCATCCAGTAGCTTCCGGCGCTGCTGTTGGATCTCACACAGAGACGCAGGAGGATTTAATCAATTTAGGGTTTCTCTTTTACAAAGGTTGTTAAGGTGGAGGGCGCGTGTTGTTAAGTCTGCCACCTTCACTTCAAAGCGCTGCGGGAAATGCTGAACACAGACTTTACATTCACACTTTGACATAAAATGGACCTAACACTCACGTGTTCCTCTTTGCTGTTGATGATCACCAGATCTGCTCCTCTGTTCACACAGTCCACTCTGCTCTCACTCCAGCTTCTCATCTCCGTAGATCGGTAGTAGCAGCTGCATCGAAACCTTCTCCAAAACCCTTCAGAACAAACAATCCTTTTCATTGTGTTTTATTAACAGAGTTTTAATCATTCTGGATTAATTAGACTGAAGGTATTTCTCACCTGTGCTGTTGGTCTCAGATAGGCATAAACTGTTGTTCAGGTTTTTATAACTGTTGCTCAGCTCCTCGTAACTGGTCTGCAGCTCCTCGTAACTGGTTTTATACGTCAGGTCTGTTTGCACCAGGAAAGACAAAGACACAGTGCGCTGATGTAGAATCAAACCTTAAATTCAGTTTTGATTTACTGAAGATAAAAAAATATATGTTCAAAAACAACATCACAGGTTTTTTCAGAATATGTCCCCTTTAACATCAAGATCTATGAGAGTCATGGATTGTAAACTGGGTGGCACCTTGCAGACGGCCACCCTTTTCTGATTGTTGATGATGCTTTTATGCTTCTTTGCATGCAGGGAAAACAGTGCAGAGGCAGGCCTCAGGAGATTACAGTTTGTATAAAAGTGTTCAAAATCTTTCTGAAATAGCGAGATTGGCCGTGTGAAAACGACATTAGCTTCATGTCGTTATTTTTTCAGAGCAGTAAAGCGCTGGCTGTGTGCTCTGGAGCGCTTACATTAAAGTGTTTGTGCGCTCAGAAGAAAAGAGCTGCGCGCCGAGATAAAAACGACAACATGTTCTCTCCGTTTCCTTATCATCACAGGATCTATGATTGCTAGGCAATGTGTGTGGTTATGATCTGTTGAAGGTAAACATACAAACTTAACTCCCCTGACTGCTGAGCTATTTCACATTTGCACATGTCCCAAATGACTGAGTTCACATTCAACAGTTTTGATGGCGCTCTTTTGAAGGCATTAACTGGATAAAGAGAATATAATGTCCATTTAAATATGCATATTCATCACTAAAGTATTTTATTTTGACAGTTTTACAAGAAAGGTAGAGACTTTGTGCCAGCTGCAGACATGAATCCGACCTGTCTATTCTCGATTAGTAAAATGTTTTAGACCCAAATACCAATCGTTTTATTTTGACGTCAGCGTGCATATTTTACTTCGGCAGGCATAGCAACGAAGACATGTAAAGGAGATTTAAATATCAGGAAAGAAACAAACTGTTGGTGCACAATTCAGAGCATTATGTGTGAGTGTATAAAGAAAGATCAAATCCTCACAGCGCACAAAGATCCCAGCACATATCAGGAGATACAGCAGCCCCAGAACGCTCGCAGTGACCCCGAAATGGCGTCTTCTGTGTTCAGTGAGCGGTCCTAAAAATACAAAGAACATCATCAAATGTCTCCATAAACTGTGCAGTTCATCTCTGTCCTTCAGATATTTACCAAAAATAACTTTGATGGAAAATGTGGTGTTCTCTTGTAAAATAAAAAAAAACACCAAAGCAATCAGATAAAAAGCCAACAGCGGAGCAGCTGACCTCCGTGGCGTGGTGGAGGGGTCTCACTGGCATCAGCAACGCTTTCTTCCAGAATCTCGTAGACCTCCACTCTGCTCTCCTCTGTTCCTCCCGTGTCCTGAAGTGTCTCATCTGCAGCTTGAATATCTGAGTTCATCTTGAACGAAGTTGAAATGAAGTGACCCTGTCCTTAACTGTTTGTTTCAGTCAGGCGGCTTTTCAGTGTGAGCAACGGGGAAGTACAAAAAAGGTCAAAGCTGCAGATTTCTCAGAACCATCTGATAAACTAACAAGCAAGCAGTTTTCGGAAAACTTCTTTTTTTTTTTTATTAGAAACGGGCGTTGTAAAATGTTCCAAGATTTGAACAAGTGCAAATGGAAGAAATAAAAAAATTGAAATTGAAATAAAGAGCACCCACCTGTAGACGAAACCTTTCTTACAAAATATGAATCAAGTCCAGTTTAACATTTAATGTGAACTTTATTGAGACTGCAGCATCAAACAAATCAGAAGCGCTCTGCAGAGAAACATGTGCACACAGTCGTTAATGATCCTTCATCCTGGATTTAAAATCCTTCAAGCCGACTGAACGCTGGAGTTTAAGGCGACTCAGACCGACATGATGGAACAAAAACACTAAAAGCCAAAGAGAGCGAGTTCATGGAGAGACAAACATGATAATGCCTAGAGCAGCTGAACATTTATGATATTAATATCAACAACAGACACATTTGATGTATTGCTCTAGTATCTGGACACACATTAACACGTGTTGTAGAAGTTGTTGGTTAGCTTTGGTAACTTCCCCTCTCCTCAACACGCTTACATACACACATTCATTTGGGCAGGTGTGCAGTGAATAGCGGTAGGCGACTGTCTGCACGGTGTTTCCCTCACAGACTATATCTGGGCAGACCCAAAATGTGAGACTCTGACACCAAGAAGCTTTGGACATAAACATGGGGACAGAATATTTAAATCCATTCCATAACCGTTAGTGAGGTCACCAGGAAAGAATCACCGTTACATGTCAGTCTCTGTTGATTGGTTTCTCACATATCCATCTTCTCGAGCCGTTGTTGGTTTGGTTCATCTTTCCTCCCTGATTGATGTAAACTTTGGACCCTTCCACAGGTTCCACATTGATGTCTTTATCCCAGAAGCTGTAGACAGAGACGAGTATTGAACAGTGTTAGAGCCTCAAAATAAAACCATTTTTATAAGAAGATGGATGCAGTTATTTTTAATATAAAGTACTCTGGAAACAATCACAATTTAAAGGCTTAATATGCGATTTTTCACACTTAAATGTAATAGAAATCAATTATATCCTCTGAAAATAACTCTGAGTCGTGACTGTTTACAATGGGTGTAACACCCGAGTCCCACTGTCTGTGATGCTTTCCGAGTTTTCCGAGTCCTATCTTCACTTTGTTTACATCGTCGGGACGGCCGGCTGGCTCATCCCCTTGCATATAAAAGTTGTTTACTTGAGGGACTAGAGAAAAGAAGAATTACATACTGTACTCACTGCTTAACTTTGTTTCTAGATCACGGTCATTTTGGGTAAATTTACATGCAGTATGAAGATATGATCATAATAAAGATCACTAGCATTAGCATGCTAACACAATAATGCAGCGCAAGTTGTTTTGGTTTCATGCTGGTGCTCAAGGGCGACATCTTCTGGATCAAAAAATCGCATATAAAGCCTTTAATTATTATATTTCTGGTTACTAATTTAGATAGCTATTTAAATTAAGGTCAACATATCTGTCAGGGGGGGCCACAGTAACTCATTCTGTTGGGGTTTGGGTTGGGAACGGGAGGGTCCCCGTTTTAAAGGTCACATATTCTCTAAAATCCACTTCACCATGTTGTTCTAACACCAACATGTGTCCGTAGTCCGGCTACTTCCAAGCCCTTCCAGAGAGGGGGCGTGGTCAGACACAGCTCATTTACATTTAAAGGTCCTTTCGTGTGGCGGATGTGGATAAAACAAATACATATGAATACATAAATGATTCTCATTATTTTAAAGTAACTACTAAACAAAGATATAGTTTTCTTTAACACATAATTTCTCACAGCTGTATGGGCGTCGATCTGTCCACCCATTTCCATTCCCACTCATTTCGAAAATTATCCATTCTTACTGACAGCAGACCAATCCATGATGCTCCACGTTCATTCAGGTCACAGAGAAAGTTCTGGTCATTGAACAACAGAGACAATAAATGTTATTTTTTACTTCAAGAACAAGTATGTGTCATGATAATACAGTAATTTTATCAAATATTCAAAAGGGAAATCAAACTTTCAGTCAACCTAACGACAGGCTGAGAGCTGGAGCTGAGGCGGGTTTTAAGCCTCCTGACTAACCGTTACACCGCATCCGCCTGTAAATCAGGTCAGCTACACGCCTTATTGTGAATAACTCTCATCCTTTATCAAATCAAAACGGATGAGTTATCAAAACATTCACCCCCCGTACAGTGTGTGTTGATCGAGATATGAGCTAATCAGACCTATTTGGTTTTTTGAACCAGGCTGTAAACATGTTAATCTCTGCTGTAAAAACAGGCTTTTTAGAATGTGTGTGTATGTGACTTCCTGTGCTTCTGTAGCCAGCCTCTAGTGGACACTCGAGGAACTGTAGGATTTGACACTTCAGCATCGGCTTCATTTTCTTAACACCAAGGGGTGCCGCTTGGAAAGCACAGATGAAACTGGTGAGGGCAATCAAAGTGGAAGGAAACACAAGGGCAAGAAGTAAAACTCAACATGAAACGCTGCGAACACAGGACTACAAAATAAAACAGGAAACACTAAAGGCCAACTGAGAACACAGCGCTCTGTTACAGAGTTTGTTTGTCTCAATTTGCAGCTACAGACGATAGCAGGCTGTTACGTTACTGATGACACTTTTCTGAATAATGACGTCTGTAACCACCAGCTGATTCATGAGGGATAAACACAGACACGGAGGGATGAAACTGAAAAAAAGCTGCGTTTTGCGGATCACACACGGCCCTGAACCGTGGGGGGTGACCAAATCAGCATCCAGCAGCTTCCGGCGCTGCTGTTGGATCTCATACAGAGACGCAGGAGGATTTAATCAATTTAGGGTTTCTCTTTTACAAAGGTTGTTACGGTGGAGGGCGCGTGTTGTTAAGTCTGCCACCTTCACTTCAAAGCACTGCGGGAAACGCTGAACACAGACTTTACATTCACACTTTGACATAAAATGGACCTAACACTCACGTGTTCCTCTTTGCTGTTGATGATCACCAGATCTGCTCCTCTGTTCACACAGTCCGCTCTGCTCTCACTCCAGCTTCTCATCTCCGTAGATCGGTAGTAGCAGCTGCATCGAAACCTTCTCCAAAACCCTTCAGAACAAACAATCCTTTTCATTGTGTTTTATTAACAGAGTTTTAATCATTCTGGATTAATTAGACTGAAGGTATTTCTCACCTGTGCTGTTGGTCTCAGACAGGCAGAAACTGTTGTTCAGGTTTTTATAACTCTTGCTCAGCTCCTCGTAACTGGTTTTATACGTCATGTTGAGCTCGTCTGTTTGCACCAGGAAAGACAAAGAAACAGGGCGCTGACGTAGAATCAAACCTTTTATTTCAGTTTTGATTGACTGAAGATGTGTCGTTGAAATAAAGACATGGTCCTCACAGAGTTTAGACAGCACAGTGACGGCTGCGACCAGCAGGACACAAAGCAGAGCCAGGATCAGTGAGACAGCTTTCAAAGGGTTTTTTTGGACCGCAGGAGGAGGACGCTTTGGACTGCGTGCTGGTGAGAGACAAACTGTTGAGACATTCAACATGTTTAGAGGTCACATGTTATACAGAATCCACTTCACCATGTTTCTGTAACACTAATGTGTGTCTCTAGTCTGTCTACAAACCCCCCAATCATGAGAAAAGTCCATCCTCTCCATCTTTAGCCGGCTCCACTTTTCATAAAATGTGTGCTCAAACAGGCTGTTTGGAGATTTTCCCTTCATGACATCACATAGGGCAGTAGCCCCTCCCCCAGGTGGTTGACACTCCCACAGCTAGGTGTTTGTTCTGCCTCTTGAGTCTGCCCTCTCACCGTAAACAATAGGACATGGAGCGAGAAAGCCTGAGACACCCAAGCCCTTCCAGAGAGGGGGCGTGGTCAGACACAGCTCATTTACATTTAAAGGTACAGACACAGAAACAGCCTGTTCTGAGCAGGGCTGAAATAGAGGGGTTTATAGACATGATCAAATACAGGATCAGAGTGGATTTAGAATAAGAAACTTCACACATCTGTTTTGAGGAGCTCTGAGACTTATTTAAACTGGTTGAAGAGGAGGAGGATATGTGACCTTTAATGCAGCTGTTGGTCAGATTTATCTTTGTATAAAGATGACCAACCCCCTTCACCTAAAACTCACATTAATGTTACAGACTAAAGGTCAAAGGTTTCTCTGGTGTGTTCAGTCCACAGAAAAGATTCTTGTGTCTGTGTGAAGCAGACCCTCACGGTTATGGAAAGTTCAATGACTCCTTTTCTTAGAGCTCATTTCCTCTCACCGTTCCTCCTCGACTCTGATTATCTGCTGTCAAAACAGACGACTAATTTATATTGGATAAAATGCCATTTAAAAGTGGAACTGAAAGAAATCACCAACCCTGCCTTTTAGCTATGATGCGATTCTATTCAAAACGAGAACGAGACCTGTTTGATTTCACGGTTTAAAAAAAAAAAAAAAAACAGAACTCCTCAGCGCTGAAATTTGGTCATTTCTCTATTTTAATTCACAGAAACTTCAAGAGTCCTGCAATTTGTCTAAACATTGGCAACGGGGGGCTATGGAAACCCTTCCAACATATTTGTGCAGATAACAGTGATCATATCGTTTTGTTGTCTTAAAGTATCATAACGTTAAATACTTTGATGAACTTAAACGACCTGATGGGTAAAAACATCACTTAACCTCCTTTACATGTTAATCAGAGACGAGCCCTTCATTTGAATAAATTACCCACGTTCATTTTCTGTGAACAGTTCTAAATGTTTTTGATTAAGGTGTATTGAGTTCGTGTGTACCTCCATCTCGTGTTAACAGATAATCTTGAGTAGATATGTCGGCGCTCTCGTAGATGACGACCACTCTCTCCACGCTCTCTGCTCTTTCTGCTCCGTCTTTTTGGACTCCCTCGCCGTAGCTCACGGTCAGAGAGCAAGTCGGTTCTTCATAAATGTTAGAGGACATTTTGAGGAGAGTCATTCGCTTTATGTTGCAGTTTGTTTCTCATCAGAGTCAGCTCTTCTTCTGCTGCTGAAGGTGTCGTCTGTAAACGTGCACACAAGTCTTTGTGATTTTGGTGTACGTGTTGTTGCCACGGTTTCCACATCCAGGAAGCAATAACAGGAAAACACACCGCCACGTTCTTATCTCGGTTTTGATGATCAAATGATTTCAACTTCGAAGCTCTCCTTTAGTTGACATCCCTACCTGTAATCATGAGACACTTTAATGGACCTTTTTTAATTTGTTTTTATGTGCTGTCCTATTTGTCTTCTCTCGATGCGAGGCAAATTCCCCTATGAGTAACGAAGGTTATAGACAATCATTCTAAACACTTTTAAAAATGTTTTCATCTTTTGCATGTTTCAGGTTTTCACTCCAGATTAACTTCTGAGAGCCGGCTTTTTTTCTTTTCAGGATGATAAGTGTGCTTTGTGGTGTTTGCTGCAGCCTCAGTCAGATTTTTCACTGATTTGAATTCTTTTAAATTCCCCGTTGGTTTAATTTGATTATTTTCTTTTCTAACTTGTGTTTTACTTTTCTTCTTTATCAACCTGAAGCACACATCCTGTCGCACTCATATTAGATCCTCTTATCACCACGGTCATGTCCTCGTGAGCATCTTCACTCGCTCTCAGATGTTACACAACTTAAAAAAAAATTATAATCTGATGTTCACAAAAACATGAGCAGCAAAAGCCTTCAGCGTTAAAACGTGGTCATAGTTTGTGGTGTAAAGAATCAGCAGGTTTTACACAGGTGTGCTTTCATTCATGTATTGTACTAGAGAAACTAAACGACTCTGTTCACTCTAGAGACGGAATATAGACAGCAAGACTGGATTATTATTGGATGATAACTTTATGGCTGCAGGTTACTTAATATTTGTGCAGGACAAACGTTGATATCTAGAAAATTATCCGTGTCCATAAAGTTACATCACGACGTTGTCTAATGTGGTTTAATAACTCTAAACCAGTTTTAAACTATGCTATGTGGTCTGGATACGGCAGCGTTTAGCGCTTCTTTTACAAAATACTCTAAAGGTCGACGCTCTCGTTTCTCTTAAACAAGTCGAGTCACTTGTCTCAAATCGTGTCACCTCAGTGTGCGCTTATTTTCTCTAAATATTCTTATTGCTGTCCATTTTTGTATCTCGACAGCGTTGTGTAAGAGTCGCTGCACCTGTTAACAAGTCAGTCTGTTGTTAATTCTCTCTCTCTCTCTCTCCCCAGGGACCGACTGGTCCAGTTGGTGACATAGGTGTAGCTGGACCTCAGGGACCCCAAGGACCACAGGGACCCAGTGGGCGCTCCATCATCGGGTCCCCGGTACGACGAACACACAACAACAGAGTGATTTAACTTAGCAGCAAAGATAAAGTGGCCCGGGGCGCTGGTGGCGCAGTGGTTAGTGCACACGCCCCATGTATGGAGGCTGTAGTCCTCAACGCGGGTGGCCCCGGGTCAAGTTCACTGTCCTATCTCTAAATTAAAGGCACAAAAAGCCCAAAAATAAATCTTACATTAAAAGAAAAAAAAAAAAAGATAAAGTTCACCTGGGTGATTGGTGCGATCCAGATCCTTTTCTTTGGATCCTTCCTGAGAGGAGTCCACTGATTATAATTTAAACATCTGAGGTCGTTCTCTGAGCGCCGACCTCCATCCGTGGAGCGGCTGAAGAGCAAGAGTTTCTGCTTTACTCGAACTCTTTAATTGTCTCTTTATAGAGCTGAAATCGTTTGATTCTGTTATTACACTGAATTTATTTTCTATTCTGTTTTCTTTTTTGAGTGCAGGGTCCTCCTGGAGAGAGAGGACAGAAAGGTGACGCTGGACAACAAGGAGCTCAGGTATGAAGGAGGAAACGATGTGAAAGAACAGATTTACCCTCGGCATGGCTGTTCAGGACGCTCATAGGACGCTTTCTTTACCCGGCATAAATAGATGCAGACACTCTAATGTAACCCATGAGCCATTTGAAGCCATGATCAGGATACACTGGACCATTGTTACCAAAGGCCTTTTATTTCAGTTCCTCGTGGTAATTTGGATTATTTCACTGGTAAGAAGGCACAGGGGAAAGTTTTTTAGATGTGCTTTTAATAGTCCATTTTCAGAACATTGTAGTTTCACCACGGCAGACCCACGTCATTAACCTCGACGGCCTGTCACATTTAATGACGTGGCCTAGTGGAAATGTGGTCGGATTGTCAGAGCAACGCGACCACATTTCCCTAAGTCCTATATGAATTCTCCTAACATCTTTCCTTAACCTCATGACGTTTTCCCCGGGGTTAAGGTGAAGAGGATAGTGAAAGGAGATAAGAGGGACAATTTGGATGCAACCCTTCTTTTTGCAACTACTTGAGTCACCGCCTGCTGGTCATCCAAGGGAGTGCATGTTAAAATCCCTCTCTCATTGGCTGTCCTTGTCAAACCTCATGGTTAATTAGTTTATGTTTTAAACAGACGGCAAGTTTGTCGTAATGTGAGTATTTCACATTTGGTCTTCTACATCAGCCTCATGAGGCTGCAGAGCTCAAAAGCTACCCAGCTTGATTTTGCATTCTGCAGTTTTGTTTTGGTAAATGTGAGTTTGTCCGTCAGAGATACAAACTAATGCAGCTTGTTATTGACAGCGAGGAGGGCAGCAGGCTGTTTCACAAAGAGACTAGTCATTATGTCTCTGCTGTGAAACACTCGCACCAACACGACCTTTCAGGAGCACACAGTTGTCAGATTCTGAATAATGGTGCCATTTGCCAAAGGTTGAGTTCTGTTATTTCTGTTTCCTATTTTCCTGCAACAACAGGAACACATTTTTAACAAGAGAGCCGAATCTTTTCTGTTTCTGAGGTTTTCTTTTTAAGGAGGATTCTCAGACATGTCTCGGGATCGGACTGAACACAGTAGTTTCTAGTTTTATGATCTGCTCATCAATGAGAATACATTTAAACTTTGGGTAGTTCAACGTGGGTGTCATGGAGCATTTCGACGATAAAGAGGCTGGTAGAAAGCGTCTGCGTCGACAGGATGTATTCGAGCTTCAGCGTCCTCTGCTATTGTTTTTGTGTTTCAGGGAATCCCTGGCAGAGCCGGAGGTCCGGGTCGAGAAGGACCTGCAGGAGTCAGAGTGAGTTATAATGTTTACAACAACACTGATACACTGGCAATCGAGCTTCAGCACGGTACGGGACAACTTGTGTGAGTGCGCCCTAAAATGTCAGTGTCCATCATACACACGTCTTTCTCCTCCACAGGGACTTCCAGGCAAGGACGGACCACCCGGCAGACCGGGTCCTGCAGGGACTATCGTAAGTGAACATTTAACAATGACGTCCCTCATCTCTTGTGTTTTTTCAACAGGACACAAGTCCAGTGTGTGTTAATGAAGCTACACATCTCTCTCTTTATTGAATGTTTGAAGTTATTTGATGCTGAAAACTGAAAACTGTTGAGAAGAAAAGGGTTCACAAAATGACCCCTTATGTGACCCCTTTCTGTAACTACACAGCCATCCTCTGAATAAAGAATTAGAGTAAAAAAGGACAGGAAAGGTATGATCTGTGTCAGTGGATGGTGACAGATTTTGCTGCCGTCTCTCTGGTTCTCTCTCGACACCTAAAGGTGGATTTAACCGGAGGTCACTGCAGCAGATGTTTATGAATCAATGCAGATTTCAGCTACAGTAACTTCAAGTTGATTACAGTACGTCTGTCCTCATCTCCTCAGGGGACTCCAGGAGCTCCAGGGGCCCCAGGAAACACGGGCCCTTCAGGAAAACAAGGAGAGCTGGGACCACCGGTGAGTCTGTCGACCAATCAGAGCTTCAATCTGCCTCTTCTGTTTAAACCCTTTCTTCTCTCCCTGTCTGAGTTAACACCAGAGCAGATTTTTGAAGAGTAAATCCTCTTTTAGTTTTAATTAGACTTTAAAAGATTAACGAGACGAAGACATCGTTATGACAAGCTGGTTCAGGCAGTAACAGTATGTAGATACTTTATTGATCCTGGGGGAAAGTCAAAAGTAAAGGGAAGTCAACAGGGTAAACTTTGTTTTAAGCCGAGAACAACAAACCAAAAAGAGGCAGAAGGTCGTGCATGATGGCCGTCCAGAGGGAGAGCGAGAGAAAGCTGAGGAAGTCTGGCTTATAGGAGGGCGGGGTAACCAAGTAACCAGCGAGCAAGCCATAACCGACCACCAGAGGGAACCAAAGCTCTGAATCAGAAACAGAACAACAGTAACAGTAAGCGTCCTTCAGAGGATGCAGCCCCAGAAATGACATTTTTGACATGACATTTTTAACTTCCATTTTCCATATTGTTGAATTGTTCACAAGCTTGTGTTTTTTATTTCCTTGTTTTCATTTCATTTTCTTCTCATGCAGGGCGGTCCGGGAAGCAAAGGTGACAAAGGTGAACGGGTGAGTGCGTCCTTCCATCATGAATGAATCTGCCCCGCTGCATTCATGATGCTGTGATTCCTCGTTAACAGAACACTAAGAGGATATCATGTTGGTGGTTAGAGAGAAAACACAAATACATGACTGAAAATAAAACAACAGCAGAAGAAATTAACCAATGAGGAGTTCTGATTTGCCCTGTCTCTAAAACATAATGCTCTAAAACATACTCGTAATGCTGTCATTGTGATGTAAACATCTTCCATTTCTCTTCACGTTGTTCCTCTCGAGTCCTCCATCTATGAGTTCAGCGCTCCATTATGTTTGCTTCACTCTTGTGTTGATGGATCAGGCATGTGCCATCTCCTTGTCAGATTGTGTGCTTGTTTGTGTGTGAGCTCGTTTGTGTGTGTGCTCGTTTGTGTGTGAGCTAGTTTGGGTGTGTGCTCGTTTGTGTGTGAGCTCATTTATGTGTGTGTGCTCGTTTGTGTGTGAGCGTTTGTCGGCTTGGGTCGGAGGTGCTCATAGTGATTATTTGATCTGTACACGTTTGTTGTGAGAGGTGAGGGAGGAATGCATGTGTGAGGGAGAGCTGTAGAGGCAAATCAATAACTGTTTGTTTTGTTAGTTTTTTTTGTTTTTTTAAGATTTATTTTTGGCTTTTTGTGGGGCCTTATTCAAGAGATAGGACAGTTGATAGAGTTGGAAATCAGGGAATGAGAGAGTGGGGAATGACATGCGGGAAAGGAGTAACAGGTCGGATTCGAACCCGGGCCACCCGCTTGGAGGACCAAAGCCTCCACACATGGGGTGCGCGCACCAACCACTGTGCCACCACCCTTTTGTTAGTTTTTTAAAGCATGAAACTGTCTAAATAACAGGGTTTGATTTTAGATTTTACGAACAGTACTTATGTTTGCGTGTCTGCAGGGTGACCTCCAGTCGACAGCTTCTGTTCAGGCCATCGCCCGGCAGGTCTGTGAGCAGCTCATCCAGAGTGAGTAACCATGAGAACGCTTTATTACTCAGTTTATTCAGTGAGACCAGAACATGAAGAGCACATACCATAAAGTATAAGATGCACTTTTCATACTTATTTTTTTATCGTAAAAGTTTGCTGTGTTCTATAAGGCCCGGCCCTGTGGGGGGGGGGGGGGATCCTGGCCCGACCCGGCTTTGGGCAAATGAGGGCTTTGGCCGACAATCTAACCTCTAAGTCTGGTTCTGCTTGAGGTTTCTACCACTGTAACTCAGCTAGATGTGGCTTAGTGTTGTGCTGATGATGGATTCATGTTGGGTTTTTGTAAAGTCTTCAGATAACATAAAGATTGTTTAAAAAAAAAAAAAAAAAAAGTTGCTGACAGTTTTTTGTTGCAGCTCAGCCCGAATGGCCCTGCCTCAGACAAGGTTAATATCCAATGATAGTTAAGGATAAGGGGATTGCACCAGGAGTGGCTTGTCAGATTTCAAAGGGGGTCCATGCCACCTCTGGACACGGTCCTGCCTCTATGATACATCCAGGGAGCTGAACCTCTGGAAGTCATCCCTGTTCTTGTTTTTTCAGGCCACATGGCTCGCTACAACTCTATCCTGAGCAGCGCACCCAGTCCTCCGGTGAACATCCGCACGGTGCCGGGACCCCCCGGAGAGCCCGGCAGGCAGGGAACTCCAGGAGCTCAGGGAGAACAGGGACCCCCAGGACGACCCGGCTTCCCGGGACAGAATGGACAGAACGGACAACCAGGAGAGAGAGGTGAAGTGGAGCAGCAGAGTTTACACACATAATCACTGATTCAAATCACGGCTAGTCACACAGAAGTCACCATTAAGGCCGTCAGAATGTTTCATACTCAGATACTTAGGGGCGACAATAGCTCAGTCCGTAGGGACCTGGGTTGGGAACCAAAGGGCCACCAGTTCATGTCCCAATGTCTGGTTGCTGGAGAGGTGCCTGGTCAGTTCCCGAGTATTGCCGAGGTGCCCTTGAGCAAGGCACCAAACCAACTTTGACACTTTCTATTAAAACACATTCAAAATGAAGAAATCCAAACAGTTAATTCTTCATATGTTGGAGGAAAAAGTTGCTGCATCTTAAAGTCTCAGTGAAATAACATATGTAACTCTGTTCTGTCTGTCCAGGTCAACCAGGAGATAAAGGAGAGAAGGGAGAGAAAGGTGTTGGAATCCAAGGCCCAAGAGGACCTCCAGGACCACAGGGTAAATTAGACCACACCAACCCAAAGCATTGACTGTCTATAAAGATGGACGAAGAGTCCTTCACCTCCTCTGATTGTGCAAGAGTGAAGCCAAAATATCGGTAGATAAAATAAGAAGACGGTGATGTCACTTTGATCCGTAGTCTGTGCAGTAGAGATTGGCAGGTGGAGCCACCGTTGAGACATTCTGCTCCTTCTTAAACACACCTTTAACTTCCTGCTAAAAGGTCAAAGGTCGCTCAGGTGGGTTCAGTCCACAGCAGAACAGATTCTTGTGTCGGTTTGAAGCAGAAGCAGACGCTCACGGTGATGGAAAGTTCAGAGACTCTCGGGTTTGTTACGTTTCCTCACCTCTGCTGTAATAATCCGCTGCACACAGCAACGCAGGAGCCTCATTGGTCAACACAGCTGTCAATCATGATGTCATACCCTTTTTATATCAAAAATTAATTACAATGAAATTTCTCAAAAACATGAACACTGTGTCATAAATCAGCGTCAGAAGAGCTTACTATGAAGACAGAAATCATGTTTGAGAAACATTTTGATTTTATAGTTTATCCCATTTCTTAACATGGAGGAGGCGGAGCTTATGGCCTAAACTGCAGCCAGTCAGCAGGGGGAGCTCTGAATGTTTTCCTGCCATGTCTTCCATCTTTGTATACAGACATAGATCCACAGCGTTATTAAATCTGATCCCTTGAGTCATTTGTATGACTTCTTTCCCCTCCAGGTGCTCAGGGTCAGGGCAGACCTGGCAGCCAGGGTTCCACAGGGCGACCTGGAAATCCAGGAACGCCCGGACGGCCTGGGGTTCCAGGACCCGTTGGCACTGCTGGACCACCGGGCTACTGTGACCAGAACTCGTGTGTGGGCTACAATGTTGGAGGTACGTAGAGTCACAAAGACGCAGCGTGAGGCTTTATGACATCAGGTGTAAGCCATGACTACAGAGGTTTAGAAACGACTCAGGAAACAAAATGATTTAAAGGTACTTTGTAAAGCCATAGAACTTAATAACAGATATTCTGTCTAGATCCAAACGATGATAGTGGTTTTTTAAAAAAAAAATATTTTTGGGCTTTTAATGCCTTTATTGGAAAGACAGGATGTCGACAAAAGAGCCACAGGCCGGACTCAAACCCAGGCCGCCCACCTGGAGGACTATTGCCTCCGTACAGGGCGCACTAACCACTAGGCGACTGACACCCTCGGATTAAAATCTTAAACATCAGTTGAAACTGTCTTCATGTCTGTGGTCTCCATGTTGTAACATCGTGTGTCGCCAGCTTGAGTCTACAGAGTCTTTAGAAATGACAATGTAGAAAATGTGCATTGTACCTTTAATATCTGATGGCAGGGTTCCAAGATAGCGGCTCGGTACTCTCTGATAGCTTCCCTATTATACCTTAATATCAAACGTGTCTTCACTGTGTCGAGGTCGTAATCAAAGAATCAAACATAAAACTGTTTTCATATAAAAGATCATGCATGTGTTGTGTGTGTGTGTTTTAAAACGAGCATGAGAGCTCTTCAGAGCGGAGTGCGTCTTTTCAGTTTGAAGGTCAACAAGTGAAGCGTTTCATTCAGTCGCTTTCTCTTCATGATGAAAAGCCGCCGCTGAGTTAAACGGGCTGCATGTCGCTGAAGTCATTCATTGCACACTCGCTGTATTTAAAGGTTAACCACCTTCGAATACATTTAAGATACAGAATTCTGCTTCAGACTGGAACACACGAGGAGCTCAGCTCGCAGGTCTCACACCTTCTAACATTCTCCGATCACGTTGACACTCTGAGCTTGTTGTTGTTTAAGATCCTGAAAACAACTTTTCTTCATTCAGTTGATCAATCTGTCAGGTGAAGTTCCCTTAAAGGTCAAAGCTCCAAAATCACCAGAAGAAAAGATTAAAATATCAGCTCAAACCGTTTATCTCTACAGGTCGCACATCATCCATACACATGTTTACTGAACATATATATTATTTGGTAACACTTTTAATCAAGGTCATAATACTCACCGTTAACTTGTTGCTTATTAGCATGCTAATTAGTAGCATACTGGCTGCTTATTAGTCTTAGTTTAGTTTAAAAAGCAAGATTTACAATTCTGGTGATTTGAGTGAAACCGCCCTTTAAGGTCGTCTCTTCGTCCTGCAGAGACTCATTAAATCTGCATGATCTCCAACATCAACATCACACCATTACTGACTGAATTCTGCATCTTAACACGTCATGAATGATATCTTTATGTCAGTTGAATCTCTCTGTGATGTGGGAGAGGGTTTCATCTGATGCAGCATGGAGGCTTTTCTTTCCTCATATCACTCGAACACACCACCACTACAGAGTGTTTACAAATACAGAGAGAAGCTGCAGCTGATTAATCTGTGATGCTGCCAGCTTTCCGATCTGCAAAGTGTTAATTTGATCTGCAGAATCCAAACAACTCCGACTGTGTTTTCTCAGCCTTCACGGGGAGAACGGACTCGTGGGAAATTAAAAAGTAACACTTTTTGTAGTCGACGCAGCGTCACGTGCAGACACACAAATCAGCCAAACGTGGCTTTTTGTAAACACAGAGAATGTGTTTCAATCTGATACGAGTGAAGAAAACCTCAAAGATTCATCTTGAAGTGCATGATGGTGTTAACTCATGATGTGTTGAGGTTGAAGGTATAACAGCAGCCTAGAGGGCGCTGTGCAGCTCGCAGCCCGCCGCCTCGTCATGTGAGTAACATCTGCATGTTGTAATGACTCGTCTGTCTTTGTGTGTTTGTCTCTCTCTCCTCCTCCTTCTCTGTCTGTCTTTCTGTCTGCAAAACAAAACGCTCGTTTATTTCCTCCTGATGACTCCAGCTCAATATTTTAACGACCACTGAGCTGCGTTCAGAGCCGACGATCAGCAGGGATCAGTGAACTGCTGCAGGTGGTGTCACTTCATCAGCTGAACACACGCGGCCCCGACACAGAAATAAATAATTATCTTAAACTAACACAAAATAAAACGCTGAAGCTCTGAGCTGACGTGCAGCCATGCATTTGATTGTTCTTGTCTTTAAGAGTCGTTTTAGTTGTTTTCTAAAGATCTCGACTGACCCCTTCGTCCTCTTCTGACTCTCTCTCCTAGATTACGAGAATCCGTGGCCTCTTTTTTAAACCTCAGGCTTCACTCCTCTAACATCAACATTTATAAATATAACTGAGAGCACATCTGCACGACAGCCCGCTGTTTGGACACTAAATGTTAAAATAATAATAAAATAATAATTCCACTTGATTAATAATAATTTAAATGTTGACAGTTTGAATGAGTAACACGTCTAATTACTGCCTGAGGAAACTCATCAGCTTTTCATTTGTAGTTGTTAATCCTGAACCCATCCTTCCTTATTCTGCTTCAGTCCGTAACCTTGGTAACCATGGTAACCCTGATGCAGTAACCCTCGGTCACTTTTGTTAACGCTTGTCCATGTGTCTCCTGCTCCTTCCTTCTTTCTCCCGCCCTCCTCTTCCTGTCTAACCCAATCAACTCCCCCCCCACAAAACAAAAAAACAATCCAAATTGCTTCCTGTGGTGTTGGGTGTCGGCCATCTTGGTTTTGGGCTCTCTGCCTGGCGTTCTGGCTTCGTCGGCTTCCGCCTGGTTGGTTGGCTACGCAGAGCGTGAGGATGTCACTGACGGAGGCCCTATGTCTGCAGTCCAACTGCCGCCGAACGTCTTCCAGAACTACGGCGAGGTCGAGGAGGACGATCCGTACCGATACTACCAACCCAACTACCCGGCTCCACGGCCCGTGGCGCCTGACGACCCCGCGTTTGCCCAGGATGACGTCGAACTGAGCTCCCCCGGCGTCTACCGCAGCGTCCGGAGCGTTGACGAAGAGGTGGAGAGAGTCGGGCCGAAGAGGAGGCTAAAGAGAGGAGCGAAGACGCCGCCGGGACTCATGCAGTGAGCGGATGTGATGGCGGACGGAGGGCTGCTCGCTGTTTCTGGTTGGGCGGCGCGGAGTCGTTATGGACTAATCAACAAGTGCCTGATGTAGAGGATTTCTTATGGACTTCGTAGAGGGGACGGGTCGGGGGTAACGCTATGCTACAATTGATGTTTGTTTTTATTTTTGTGTTTTCTCTGAGATCGCTGAGAGAAACATGTCAGTCCTGATTTCTATTTCTAGTTTTGATGTTTTTTTTGTTTCGCTCGTCGGTAAAGTGCCTCGTAACGGTGTCAAAAGATTCTGGAAGAACACAAAGAGGTTCTGCAAGCGTTTATACGGCGAGACGCTCGCAGGTTAAATCTAATCGAAACAACGCCAACGTTTATATCTACCTTTAAGTTTCATAAATCACTGTCAAGTGAAAGGCTTTCCGATTTCATACATCTGATTAAGTTTGATGGCGTTGTGGCGAGTTCACTGCAGGCGCTGCAGGTCAGGCACGCTGACATCATTACGACCACGTCCCTGAAATCTCAGGTGTGTGGTCGTCATGATGTCAGGAGGACATTTTTAATGTGTAGAAGTCTCGGCTGTAAGTTTACTGAAATGCAAACAACAAACACAACAAACACTTTTCCTACGTGGTGCTGCATGTCCATCCCGTCTCTATGACAACAGTCCCTATGACAACAGACTGTTTACAACGGCCGCTGTATGACCGACATTTCTCCATTACGATCTGTAGGACATAAATATGAGGAATGTCAAACATGTGGAACAGAGCACCGGTGATGTCAACTTGAGCGCTCGGAGCGGCGTTCTGAAAAAAGACGCTGAGCGCTGCGCTTTTTCTCTTGGTGGCCGCCTGCTGCTGCAAACGCTTTAAAATATGATTAAGAGCTACTAAAACCAGATAACCTCATCGCCAACATTCCCTAACCTTAAAGCCTCCCGCCACACCCAAACAGCATACTACCACACACGCCTGCTACGCTATCGCGGCGTTTGACGTCAGCTGGGCTGTTGTTTACTTCCTCATTCCAAGACCGGAGACCAGCTCAGCCGGGCCTGCTGTCCTGCAGAATAACCACGACTGGACTTCTGTCCAATGTAGTATTTAAATCACACTGTGCTGGACAGAAGTCTGCAGCCTAATTATTTTATAGCTCCACCTCCTTGTCCATTAGTGGTCGTGATTGGTCGGATGTGATCGTGCCTGATCTGCAGCAAAACTTTTGAACCTGCGTCACATTTGAGATTTTTTTTACCGTCTTTCTGTCGCCTCCTTTTTTTCCTTTTATAGATTATTTAAAAATAAAAGAACAGAAAGTTATTTATGTAAAGTTCTGCATGTTTTTAATCTGGTCGACACGTTGAACCGTTTGATATGAAGATGTTTTTTATCCTTCATGCAGTCTCGATGTTTCGCTCTCGGCCGATGTGTCGGTGTTTAAAACTCCGACAGTAACAGCTGCTGTGAGCAGAGCGATTATGTTTCTGTGTTTGTGTTTTGGTTTCGTTTTCAGGAGCTTTTTGTCGAGTTGTCAGAGGGATGAAACAAACAAGACGATTAAAACGAGATTATAAAAATGATCCGACGATAAGGACGGACAGCTGGTTCCCTCTCTGTGTTTCTTTGTTTGGATTGATCTGCCTCCATCCGTCACATTTATCACTCAGATATTTTAACTTCCCCGGGCCCGCCATCTGGCGCACGTTCACTTTTTATATATTTCATGCTCAAACTGGAGACTGATTTGGAAACAGACGCTCGGCTGCTCTGTTCTATCGGAGGTCACGCCGTTCTTCACTCGGTTTGATTTGCTGCAGAAAATGTGCCTCGTTTAAGTTTTTGTTTCAGGAAGTCAGAAGTGGAGCTCACATTGTTTCCCAAATATCTCTAAAATGTTTATTTCTGAGGCCTTCAGGTGAGCAGAGCACAGGTGTCCCTCTACCCCTCTGATCAGGACGTGTTCAGAAATACAAATCAGCAAAGTAATTTATTTTTTACTTGGTGTTGATTTTCTCAGAACAATAAAACTGAAGTACAACCCTTACTGTCGTCGTCTTTGTGGACTGTTTGATGTGTTACCGTCCTTCAGCAGGTGATAGGACCGAACGCAGGAAACCAGCTGAGCCGTCAGGTGAGCCGCAAAGTTCGAAACCTCCGACCTGACTTCTGCTCTGATGAGTCTGAGAAGGTCGAGCAATCGTCTGAAACACAAACTGAACCCTCAGAGTTTAGAGGCTTACTCAGATTTTCAGACCAAAACAAACGCTCTCTTTGGACACGCCTCCGTCTTCCCTCAGCTCCCCCCTCCCTTCCTGTTTCCAGACTTTCCCGCCCCTCTCTCTTCCTGTTTCACTAGCGAGCGTCTGTGAGACGGAGAGGGTCAGAGGAGCGCGTATAAACATCTAAACACAAGATTATGAGATCAATAACGAGAGGATACGTTCCTCAGTTGATTCAGTTTCTATTGGTATTTTAAAAACCTATAGACATTTAGTGGGCGGGGCTTTCTTCCCCATGTGGTGCTAACGATTAGAGACGGAACCGCCGCCAGTGAGCTTCTGATTTTAGCTTTCTTGTACGTAACATCTTTTTCTTTTCTCTCTTAATTAAAAAAAAAATGTTTTCTTGATTTCTGGCCCACAAAGATTTGAAATCTTTGCTTTGAACGAGGTGAACCAAAAATATCTCCACGAGTTTGACTCGGCTTCCCTTCGATCAGACGGATCACTTTAAATTAACTTAAATATTTCTGAGGCAATGTGCTTCTATCCATATGAATACGACAGATATATATGACAGACTGAAGGTTCCACCTCCTCGCTGCTTTAGACACTTTGACCTCTAAAACACAGAGAGGGCGCTGAATCTAAGACGAGAGAAGTTCATTTCCATTTGGGAACCAATAAATGATCAATAATTCATCGGTCCGCTGAGGAGCGCTGTAAATACTTAATCGAGTTTTCCTCTTCAGTTTGATTTCCCCTCAGGCGAAACAAAACTCTCCGTGTTGACTTTTAACGTGACGTGAGTGATTTGAGAAGTCTGAATGTTTTTCCTCGTCGGTTTAAATCACAGTTTGTGGAATCGTTGCCCGAGCTTTCTCTTAATACGGACGAGAAACTTTGAGGCTGAAGAGAGAGACTCCTTTTACTCTCGATGCGTGAAAATAGATCCAAACAGCTGTAAATAAAATGTCAAAAGAGAAACTAGAGCGGTCAGCGTTAACGAGTTAATCACATTAATCTTGTGTTATTTTGTCCCTTCATGCTCTCTGTAGATAGTCGTCCTCACTGTCTCCCTGTAGTCTCAGTGATGTAAAAGAAGGACACTGCTGCATCTTTGAATGTCTCATTTCACTTTAACAAACTCTCAGACAGCTCAGCTGACGAGTCCAAAGTAATATCCACCTTATGACATCACACATTGACCTTTGTTACGGTTCCTTTGAGATGTTTGACCTCACTTTGGGATCCCTAACCACTTCCTGTTTCTGTACTTAACTTCCTGTCCTAACCTTCACTCTACAGGAAGGGCCTTACTTTATTTTTTTTTTTAAAGCACACAGCAAGTGAAGTACTCTCAGTTTAAGACAGAACAAACATTCAAAATAAAAGCCTCACTATTTTTAAAAAAAAAAATTTAATGCCAAATAATAAAGAACACAATTAAAAATAGTTTGAGTTCAATAAAGCTCTCTGTGCTGTCGAGGTGATGTGTATGGACTCTCCTGCCGGCTCTGGGATTCACTCTGATCGCAGCACATTCACATTGAATCCTCATCAGGGATCCTGACGCTTGGCAAAAAATGCAAAATAAAGAATTTCCAACATGCTATAAAAAACTACTCGTTTGACGGCCCTCGTTTCTGTTTCCGTTCATATTTATGAATGAATATAATAGTGTTCTTTTTTATGATAACGTTGGTTAGAAGTTATATAAAAGTTGATTTAGTGTCACAGAGGTCAGTAACCAGCAGGAAGTTCAAACAGATCTCGCCGTCATGCATCATGAGTGTTAAAAAGTGACAGCAGCTGTTTGTGCTCCTGATTCTCCGTCATCCTCTTGAGCGCCCCGAGTGGTTAAATTCAGTAATTACAGCTCGTTAGTTCGATTATAATGTATATGTCATTATAATCTCAGATACAGACGTCTTGTGTTTTTGTTTTTCTTTAGTTTGATGAGTTTTAATTGAACCACTTAACCTTTTCTCTCCTCTGTTTATGAGAGCTGCTCTGTTCCTACACTGACTGACTGCTGCCCCCGTGTGGTGGAAGTGAGGTATGACATCTTTGAATTATGACAAACTGCAGAAAGTCTGTTTTTACTTCTTTCATGCAACTTAAAACGTGTTGAAGATACTGAGGATGAAAGAATCCTCCACACTAAACTCTATGAAACAGTTTTTAAGATGATAAATCTTTATCATCACTGAAGCACAAAATAAATATCTACATTAAGTCAAAGTAACGAGCCGGATATTTTCAGCTCAGAGAAATACTCGAGTTCAGCCATGCGTGTTGCTCTGTGGTCCAATAAACAGAAACATCTTCTGTATTTAAGCTGCTCGTCAACGGTCATATTTACACAAATTCAAACGATGAAATGAAGACAACTCGTGCAGATTTGATATTAAAATAGTTTTGATCCAATAAAAACGATTTAGTGATTAAAGCTGAATCAGAACTGCGTCTATACCTCGATGAAGACTGGAGCTGCATCTTCCCTAAAACACAGTAAAACACAAGTGACAGTAAAAGAGACTGAACTAACCTCAAGGTTTTCAAACAGCTGGATCGGATCACCGGGGTTGCTGCCCCTCGTCACAATTCTGTTTGTGATTTCCATGGACAGGATCTAGAAGGTGTAGTCGGGGTGAAGGAGGGTTTCCAGTTTGGGGGCCTCAAGATCTCATCTCTGCTTTTTGGAGATGATGTGGTTCTGTTGGCTTCCTCATGCAGACGTTGGGGCGGTTTGCAGGCAAGTGCGAAGTGGCTGGGAGTCTGAGGCCATTCTCTGACGGATTGCTCCGTCCGGCTGGTGTATGAGTGAGGAGTTTAAGTTTCTCAGGGTCTTGTTCGGTTCAGTATCATCAAGAGTTTAGAGAGAGGGGGAGGGGATTAGATATTCAGGAGGAGCTTGGAGTAGAGCGGGTACTTCTTCACATCGAAAGGAGACAGTTGAGGTGGTTCAGGCATCTGATCAGGATCCTCCTGGACGACTACCTTTGGAGGTTTTTTTGGCACACCCAACTGGGAGGAGACCCCGGGCTGAACCCAGAGCTCAGTTTGGGGATTATATATCCCTTCTGTCCTGGGCACGACTCAGAATCCCCCCAGCAGGAGGAAGTGGAAAACGCTGCTGGGGAGAGGGACGTCTGGGGCGACTTACTGCGCTCGCTGCCACCGCGACCCGTCCCCGGATAAGTGAAAGAAAGTGGATGGATGAATCAAATAATTTCACAGTTCTGTTTTCTGTAATGTAATTTAAAATCATTTATTTTAAACCAAATTTAAAATAATTTGATTTATTCTTAAAAATAGAATCAGTGATTTCCTCCTCAGAAAACTTGAAGAGTTTAAATCTTTCAGCCGGGTTAGGGGTTAGCAGACAGACTTCTCGCTATGAAACATTTAAACCTTCTTACTCTCTGAATGTTGACGTACATCTCCACACTAATCACTCAAACACAGAATAAACGTACCTCCTGAAGTAGACGCCACCTGAGGTATATAAAGAGAAAAAAACAATCTTTCATTCTGTAGCACTTTTACCGTGTATAGTAGACGAGAGGTTGGTTGTTTTATCAACATAGTATTTATTGAAGAATGTAACACAGCGTTAAAATGAATGACCAATACAGGCGACACGGTAGCTTTAGAAATACAGTTCACTAGACAAGGCACACATACATTACTGTGGCAGTGTGCAAGGATGACTGATGAATCACTTGATCCCCATAGTAACAAGGTATACAGGGGAAAATAGCTGCTCCTAATCACACTCAAGATCCAACTGATACATTTAATGACACTCCCTAAAAATCACTAACTTCACCTGCTCACGCAGCAAATAATTCATGCATAACACTACAAATTAATAAACACAGCAAAAGGGATCAAGGCGTTCAGAGCTACTACCCCCTCCCATGTAGCTTTACTATGAATTCATGAATTGCACTTCGCCCATAAAAAGTCTATTGCACGCGGCCCATCAAAGTATTTAATTTGAAACTACTTCTAAAAATAAACAAAAGTAAATATGAAAGTGGAGAAAAACAGTGACAGTTTTGAGTTAATTCCAAGTCCTAGAGAAATAAACAAGACTTTAAATCAACATCAAAAACATAATAATTACATTTCTTAAAAGTGTCAACCCAAAATAGTATAGGCTACCTTTAATTCATCAACTTAGCACCCAGACCAGCAGTGTGCTTTTAATGTTGTGATGAGCCATACTAAAAAAAATGTAGTAGAAGAAAATAATAATGATATTTTATAATAATAATTACATAGTGTCACATAATTGTATACATTAATTTTGCACAATAATATTCAGCAAGTTTACTCCTGTTGCTGCCGCTGATGCTTAAGAGCGATAATAAAATATAAACTAATTATTAAAGCCCAACAGAGATGATTTAATTCATAGCACAACATGAGGACTCTCGTACCGTTAAAACAATGAGTCACTACAGCGTCCAGTCGTCCTCCTACTTGTTCTAATCCGCGATCCTCAAGAGTGAATAAATGTAACTTTAGCACGGTTCTTGCATGTGCTTTCATACTGTGTGGATAGAAACGTTTGAAGTTTTAAGTTCTACACACAGGTAAGAGAGGGTGAGCGCTTGATTACGTCACCCTTAACCTCTCCCGGGGACCGACAAGCAACCACATTACAATTCTTCACATGAGGTCGACTTTTGGGTGGAGATCTGCCAGATTGAATGACGTTTGGTCAGAGTTGCTTTAAAATAAAACTGCATGTGACGGAAGCTGCTGAACCTCATCTACAGGCAGAGCGGAGTTGCGACGAAATCAAAGTGAACGTGAGCTTTGAAAGAGACATTTGAAGGTTCAGACGAGACAATTCTTTCTTTGTGTTTTATCAAATATAATAATATCAGCTGAAGAGGCACCTAGAAAGTCCTCTGACATGTCGGAGCCGTCTCATTGTAAAGTCTCTGCAGTTCTGATTTCATGTCGTTCCATCTATCTTACTATTGGGGTTCAGCTCGTGACTCCGCTGATCATCTCCCTCCACTGGCTCCCAGTTGCTGTTCGTATCAAATTAAAGGGGACATATTATGAAAAATCTACTTTTACAGTGTTTTGAACATATATTTTGGTAACCTGAGTGTCTACTGACCCACAAAATGTGGAATAAACCCATCCAGTCCTTTGTTTGTGGTCTGCATAAGTCTTACAACACAGAGAAAAATGCTCTGTTTTAAATTTGCTCTCCTTGTGATGTCACAGTGGGATTCTGGTTAAAAGAAATACCCTCCCCTCTTCTGGTGTCTCCACCCATGGACTCCACACCCAGCCTAGATCAAAACATTTGAGCAAGTCCGCCATTTTTATTCTCGCTACAGAGGAGTGACGTCTACTGGGAAAACTCAGGGGGGTCTCGTTGCATTTAAAGAGACACACACACCAAAACGGAGCGTTCTGAGAGAGCTGGTTCATACAGGGTCACAAACCTCCTCTGGTGCTTGATTCATGTTATATTTTGGCCAAAGCACAGCGCAGATGTTTCATTTAGACCCCCGGTGGTGGAAAGAGCTTCCAAACTTCATTTGATCTGCAGAGTCCCTTTGCATCTTTAAGAAAAATCTAAAGACCCAGCTCTTTATGATCACCTACGACGCTAATGATGATGAAATTTAGGATGGTTTTGATGCTAATTTAATGTACTTTTTAAAAGTGATCTGTCTTTGCTCACTTCCTGTCAGCACCTGTGTGTCTGATCAGACTTAAAGGGATACTTCACCCATTTCCATTAAGCTTTTTATCATTAGAAACCTGGTAGTATTTTTGAATGGTCGTGCATCCCGCCCTCATTTTACCCTGAGAAGTCTGAAAAGGAGCTTCCAGTGACGCAAAATGAAAATCTTTGCGTCACTGGAAGCTGTTGCGGTTAGCGGGGTGAAACTACAACGCTAGTTCCTCATATTTTCGATCACTGAAGCTACAGATCTATCATAGATCAGTGGGTGGGAACTCACTCCCAGAATCGAAACTTTACGTCCGCCATATTTGCTTTGAAGCTATGCTAACAGGCTCTGTGGAGAAAGCTGATAATGGCGAAAAAAATATAAATATAGCGGCGAGACGGCTGCCGGTCTTGTGTTTTGACTGCTGACTGCCCAGTGACTGTTCAGTGTTTATTTCAGGGTCTCCTCCCGTTGGGGCGTTTGAAAGGATCTTGATCAAATGCATGAACCACCTTAAAGTGAAGGAGCTACTCCGAGCTCCGCCTGGGAGAGTCGTTCATTTTTGCACTTTAACCATCCCTAACCGTGTTCTCCGCTTTGTCCTTCACTCGAGAGCGTTTTCTTGCACAGACCTCCACTTCTCTTTTGCTGCCGTCCAACAGCTCCAGTCCGATCTCCGCCCAGCTGTTTGATTCGAGTAGTCTGACAAACTTTCACAATCTTTACTCAAAAAGCATGACTCTATTTCAGCTCTGTTTTGGTCTCCACCACGCCGGCTTCATATGCTTCATTTCATCATTTCATCATTTTACAGTTTGCCGCCGACTGAGCCTGAAAAAGAACGATAAATAAAAGGAGTGGAAGTTTACTTTAAAGATCTGAAAAGCCACCAGGAGCTGCGAGTGACGTGATGACTTTCTGCAGGGACTCCAACAAACACCTTTCACATTTACATCTTCATAACTCTGCGGAGGAGTTAAAAAACAGAAACAACCTGCTGAACACGAGTCTCATTAAGTTTCAGCATCCTTAAATCTCAACGAGGACGTCTGTGGTCGTAACAGAATTATGATTTCCCCTCAGAAACAGAAGTATTAGACTTCACTCCCTCCTCCTCCTCCTCTCTCCTCGGAGCATCACAGCGCTCAACAAACACTTGTCTGTGTGTAAATGAGCCTGAAGGTTCCACTCGGAGGTTATTATGCAGAGCAGGTGAAGCGGCGCCGATTCTGAATCTCAATAAACACAAAAACAAAGACGAGGCAGCCGAGCAGAAAACTCTCTCCCTCACTTCCTCTCTGCACCGTCAGCTCGCGAGGAAGGTCGAGTGTAAACAAGTCGAACGATCAACCTTGAAATCTGATCAACTGACACACACACACACACACACACACACACACACACACACACACACACACACACACACACACACACACACACACACACACACACACACACACACACACAAATAAACACACCAACACACACACACACGCACTAACATACCAACGCACACACACACACAAACACACACACCAACACACATACACACCAACACACACACACACACACACACGCACTAACATACCAACGCACACACACACACACACACACAAACACACACACCAACACACATACACACTAACACACTCACAAACCAACACACACACACATGAACACACACTAACATACCAACACACACACTAACACAAGAACTCACACACACTAACACACGAACACCCACACTAAAACACAAATACATACACCAACACACACACACACACACACACACACACACACATGAACATACGAACACACACACACACTAACTCACAAACCAACACACAGACACACACGAACCCACAAACACACACACCAACACACACCCTGAATGAACGCCGCTACCGTGATGAGCTGCTGATGTTTGTAATGACCGACCCTTGCAGAAGACGAGGATAGGTGGGTCCCGAACCGCAGACTTTCATTCTATCCATACTAAATATGACGTCACATTGAGTATGTAGAATGTTCTAAAATCATAGCATGCAGCTCGGACAGGAAGTACGTCACGTGATTAGAACGCTGTATATCCTGTTTGAATATCAGACAGAATGTTAGTACGTGGTTTCTGACACTGCTGAGCTTATTGGTCTCATCCAAGACGGCCGCGTGGGGGTGTTGTAAAACCGCCTACCTTCTCTGGTCCAAACAAATCCAGAGCATTCAGAACCAGAATCTAAAGTTAGAAGGAGGACATACTGGCTGCTGCATTGTTTTTATAAAGGCTTTATATGCGATTTTTCACACTTAAATATAATATAAATCAAGTATATCCTCTGAAAATAACTCTGTGAGTCATGACTGTCTACAATGGGTGTAACACCCGAGTCCCACTGTCTGTGATGTTTTCCGAGTTTTCCGAGTCCTATCTTCAGTTTGTTTATATCGCAGGGACGGCCGGCTGGCTCCTCCCCTCGGTATAAAAGTTGTTAAATTGAGGGACTAGAAAAAAGAAGAATAACATACTGTACTCACTGCTTAACTGCGTTTCTTCGAGTAAATTTACAGATCGCTAGCATTAACATGCTAACACAACAATGCTGGTGCTCAAGGGGCGACATCTGCTGGATCAAAAAAAAAACGCATATAAAGCCTTTAATGTCTGATCATACAGTAAGGCCACTTTATCATTTCACTCACTACACATCTTACTGATTGGACCTTTAAGTTATACAGCAGATGATTCGATTGTTTTTAAAGTGCTTTTAATTTTAAAAAAATTAAATCTTCTGAATTCTTCCTCAAACATGTTTGTAGAAAATCCTAAAATAAGAGAATTTTAAAAGTGCAGAAAATCAAATAAAGACAATTTTCGATGTCCTCACTAATCAAACATCATGTTGTCATGTTTCCTTCTTTTTGGTTCTTGTAAAGAAAATGTGCTTTAACCCTTTGTTTCCCCTGGACCAGCGGCGAGCGTGACCCTTTCCCCGACCTCCTCTGGAGCAGCCGTGAACGTTGTGTTCACAGTTTTGTAAAACACAGAGTCTCAGCTGTTTGGGCTCGGAGGTTTTGACTTTCTGGCCGAGACTCAAAGTCAGAGAAGTCAATGTGAGCGGTGCGACGCTGCCACGAAGGCTCAGAGCCAGGAGTCATAACCTCCATGTTTATGTATAACGGTTCATTCTGCTCCGGTCAGACGGGTTCTGATCAACACAGCAGCCAGTCAGTCCCCGGTCTGCTCTGATTGGTCATCAAGCTCGTCTTTATTAGTGCTGTAGTTCCGTCTGACGTCAGAGCGATGGTCAGTCACATGAAGCTAAACAGAACATGTTCCTCATGTTGCATCATAACTGAGCCGGGGGGCAGAGTTAAAGTCTGTCTCTTCTTTGTTCAGCGCCGGGATGAATCTGCATGAAATCTAGACATTCATTGGTTTCTGAACTTTGATGCACGCCACATGAGAAATACTCCCATGTGCGCCGGTTTTCCTCACACTCACGTTGTCATGTTCAGGGGTGAAAGTGGTCCGCTCCGGTCCGGCGAACCAATAAAAGATTTAGTGGCGGTACGTAGCAAAGAGGGGAGAGCAGCTTCCCGCCAAAACCCGTCGCACTTTCAGTAAGATGCGCTAACGTTACGTCATCTTAAACAGCTTTGCTCTACACGACACTGACCCTCTCTCTCCTCACTCAGCAGCGCTCGTTAGCTCGTTAGTTTGTTAGCTCGTTTTACAAAGTCGAGATATTGGAGCATTAATAATATTCACCTGTGATTGAAATGCTGACCTTTGACCTTTGTCAACAACGGAGAAAAACTTTATTCATCTCACAGCGTGCCGTTTACTGACGAACCTCTGAGTGTTGATTTGAGTCAACAGCTCGTTAATACAAAGCACCACACTTCAATTTGACCATCTTCAAAATAAAAGCTCCACACTTCAATTTGACCATCTTCAAAATAAAAGCTCCACACTTCAATTTGACCACCTTCAAAATAAAGCACCACACTTCAGTTTGACCACTTTCAAAATAAAAGCACCACACTTCAGTTTGACCACCTTCAAAATAAAAGCACCACACTTCAGTTTGACCACCTTCAAAATAAAAGCACCACACTTCAATTTGACCCACCACAGATCCGCGAGGAAACGAAGCAGAGAGAGGAAACGAGGAAATATATTTGAAGAGACACGAGATGTTCTTTATGTTAGTCAGCTAACTGTCCATGTTCTTCTATTTCCTGTCAGTAGGAACTTCTCCTCGTGTCTCACTGCTGTTTTTATAGACGCATCGTAATTTAAAATATGACATAACAACATTATGAGCGGACTGCATGTTCGTCTAGCCGCTAAGTCAAACCGTCACATGTGCAGCTCCTCAGAGACCGTCAGCGAAAGAACTGAGACACCGAGTAATGACTTTTATTTTGTTGCTTTTCAGACGGATTCATTTGATCAATGGCAGGAAGCCAGCAGCTGCAAACGCTCCGGTCACGAGACTAAACGAAGGGAAACCACACCACTGCAGACGTTTTTATTTTGACTTTTCTGACCGCTGTGAGGCTGAAAACCTGCTGAAACCTTCTTCGTTTCTCAGATACTCGCTGTTGATGAATCCCTTCACAGAGACAAACCTCTTTTTACTAAACACAATAATATGCAAATTCTCTGCTGCATGAGAGAGTAAAATACATAAACAAGTGATTATGAGTAAAATACATAAACAAGTGATTCCTGTTTCAATTATTCACTTTCTGTTTCTGTTTCAGTCAGTAAACCAAATGGCCTCAGTTCAGTGACTGCAAGGTCACAATTTTACATTTTAAAGACATAGTGATTATGTCCCCCATGAACAGAGACTGCAGTCCTCGAGCAGCGGCCGGGGGTTTGAATCCGACCTTGGTGCTTTGCTGCATGTCATCCCCCGCTCTCTCCTCACAACATTTCCTGCGTCTCTCTCTTCAGATGTCCTATCCAATAAAGTAAAAAAATGGCTCAAATAAAACATAGACACACGATCACTCCCTCAAACCCAGCCGGCCTGCTCCGACCTCCACCTAAAGGGCAGAGTTAGACACACTGCTGTCTGTCGATTTGTCGAAAGAATCGTCACTCCCAGTGCGACACCGGTAATGAAGGACAAACACAACATTTTAAATATCTGGTGGTATCAAGAGAGTGATAACAAGGATGTTTTTTTTGCTACTAAGTTCAGCGCTTAGCTCCGCCCCATGGACGACTTTGGAGGTACTGACCTCAGCTGGACGTCTTCCATTATTTCCCTTTGTTTAATGTGTCGCGCTGCTATAGTGTCACACTATTACATCACTGATTCACCTATCGCCATATCGCCATCCAGCTTACACTCCGCTTATCTCGTAAGGGTACGGCTGGCTGTGGAAACGCAAGCGGGTAAAAGACCTTTCTCTTTGTTAAGTTACTAAAGACCTTAGGATAGGGGTCTTTACAGCGAGCACAGCGGCACTTCTACCGCCCGATCACCTCGCTGTAAAGATCACAAAAAGACCAAACAAGTGATGCTGAACAACTTCAACGAGACGCAACAGCCGGTGAGGTCATCACGTGAGAAGTTCATACGACACTCGTTCACACAGCAGCCTTCAGTTACCAAAGGACGCCAGTTAGTCCGCCTCTGTCCTGTGTTAGCTCACCCCATCATCTGGTCTTGGACGGTTACACCTAATCTTATTTTTGGAGACAAACATGGTTTTGAATTTCTGGTTATACTTGCTGGAAAATATTGAACATGTTTGAACATAAATGGATTTGACTGAAACGTTTTACTGCGGTACGGAACGTGTCGCTGTGGTCCTGCTTTTAACGAGACAAACAACCTTCAAGGATTAACGGCCTGCTTGTGTCCGTATCGGACCTGAAGGTATCTTTACCGTCCTTCAGTTTGAGCATCGTGTCCTCTGTTGATACGTCTGTGTCTCATGGCACCGCTGTCATCACATCCAACTAAAGTTTTTTGTAAGTAAACCACGAAGCGTCTTCTTGTCGTCACAGCAGGAAACAAACTTTTACATTTCCCTTCCTGGGTTTTGGGGTTGGCAGTATTTAGTCTCGGGCTCCTTGTTCTGTGCAGACATTTGTGACTCTGTCGGCTCTTGATTACTTTTTTAAAGACTATTTTAAGCCTCGAGTGGTTCAGTTTTTAACTTTTGTTGCTAAGCAATGTTGGCCAAAACTCTGCTTATTGGCTAGAGCTGGCACTTTTGCCTGGCAACATTACCTGATTGTGTATTCTGGAGACACTGGCGAGGGCTTCCAGTTGCAAAAAAAAAAAGATTCTGCAAAGATGGCTGTGGCGTCGTGTCTGGTTCGATGGCGCTCTATTAATGATCCCAGATTGTCCCTGAATGCATCGCGATAGAGTTTAGAGATGGAGCGTTTGGCTGATAGAAGCGCTCGTTTCCAGGATGGATGGACTTTGAATAAACTCCAGACAGACGCAGGCCTCTGGTGAGGAGGAGGAAAACCTGCTGCAGAAGGAGGATCCATTAAGAATCTGAAACATGGTTTTAGGGGGAACGTCTGTACAGACAAGCTCAGGCTTTTTTTTTATCACCAGATAATCTGAAACCACCTGGAGAGCTGCTGGCTGTGTGAAATTAACCAGCACTGATTACCAGAAACACCAAAAACCAAAGAGCATAAAATGAAACCACGAGTAAAAACACCATTAACGCCATGTTGGTCTGCTGCGAGGAGCACGCCTCTCTCGTCCTGCAGCATTGAGCCGGCTGCGGCGCCTTTCAGCAAGACACTAAAAGAAATGAACGAGTATGTTTAATTAGCACAACATCTGTACAGGTGAGACAGATGTTTTACAGACGACTGGAGACACTCAGACCGTCCTTCATCTTCTGCCTCCGAGTCCGTCAGAATAAAAACAATAAAATCTGAAACACAGAGACTTTAAAGATGACAAAGAAAATCACAAAAAGCATGTAGAGATCAGATTAATTTAAGTGAGTAAATAAAGGAATAAATGATTAATCGCTTCATGTGTTTTATTCATCACTGGACGGTGTGCATCGACATCGACCGTTTATACAAAGAAAAATCAAAGATGGCGGCACCAGATTTAGTGAGTCGCTAATTTCCATCTGAAGTCATCAAATGACGCAAATGAGACAGTAAAGAAACACACCTGACAACACTATAAGATGCTTCTAACACCGGAAGAATTTAAACCCAAAACAAATTATTAAAATAAAATCCTTTATTTCCTCTCACTGGTATGTGGAGATGTGATTTTTATTCTTTTAAGGAGTCTGAGACGTGCAAACAGAAATATCAAGGAAATTTAAAAAAGAAGATTTATTAATCCCTGCTCGGTGGATTAATGAAAAGTGTAAAAATAAAACCAAACGATTAGACAAGAAAAACACATTTAAATGAAGGGCCGCTTTATCTAGAAAAGATCCTTTCCTTTTTTATTTTTTATTAAGTGTATAATGAGAATTCATTAATGATGATTTTTACATCTTCATTTATTTAAACATTTTTCAACCACAGAATGCACCGGATAAAATGTTATGAATTAAAATTCCTCCAGGGTGATTTAAAGCTTCTCTCATCGTCTGTTGTTTTTAATGCAAATGTCAGTAAATATTTAATCTTAAAACATCTGAATAATGCTCATAAATAACACTAGGGTGCAGTTCTCCGGTTCCCCTGTAGGTGTCGCCCTCCGTTATCTTTTCACAGCCCTGCGTGTGTGTGGATGTTTCTACATTTCCAGCATCTGATCTGCTGCAACAAACACATTAATCAAAGATACATGAGTGTGATTGTTTGCAGAGAACAATCCTCCGCACCGAGAGGACTTCTCCACCTTCCGTCTTTAAATGTTTAATCCCCGTCGGGAGAAAAGGGTCTCATGTCTTTAAATGCTGCAGGAGCCTGAGCCTGTTTGCGTCAGGTCAGCCAGGATCAAACAGGTGTTCTGAGAAAACCAACACACCGGCGTTTTCACTTCATCACATCATGCATTCATGTTACACTTTCAGGAAGGTTTTTATTTGACTAAGAGGTTGTGAGGAGATATCTTAAAGTAAGACTGAGTCAAAAATATATAGGGAGAGACAGAGACTGTGCTATAAATCAAACTGTAAGTGCAGCCAAGAAAAAAAAAAAGCAGAGGCAGCATGGTCGCTCCTCTGCAGAGAAAAGTGGATTTCCGTGTATAAAAGTGATCAAAAGTCAATGAAGAGCACTACAGGTGTGCTGTAGGTGTACATGCACGCATAGGTAGGACGGGTACAGTGGTGTATAGTAGCAGCCTCCCATGCCTTGAGTGGTGAATCTGCAGACCGGTGCAGATCAGGGCTGCAGGAGGGGGACAGGGGGTGTGTGGCTGCAACATGCCTGCGCCTCTCCACCGCAACCCGAGCAGCCGTGCCAGCGTCCGGCTGCAGCACAATCAAACTTTTCTGTACATTTTCACGTCACCTGCACGCGAAACATAAATTTGGCATCCTATGCAAATATATGCTGACGTAAAAGATCATGTGGTTTTTGTCGTCGATCCCCCCTATGAGCAACGAGGAGGTTTTTTTTTTCTCCTCTCTACTGTTGTCTTTAGGTTAGCTATGCTACAATCTTTACTGTACCCAGCGCTAGCTATATGCGCCCCGCACCGCACCACTCTGGATATCTGGGAATAATCAACTTCCAGGCTGTCGCACCCTGCACCCAAAGACCGCTCACAGGTAGGACACAAGGGGAACTTCTTATTTATTTAACTCTTGTTGGGAAATTTTCACCAAAGTGACCGCAAAAGTGAAGTTATTAAAGCGGCTTGGTTGCAGGCAGACTAGCCGCCTGGCTGGCTGGCTGTCTCTGCCCAGACTGCTGCTGCTAGCGCCCGTCCCCTCCATCACAGGCTCTCTGAGGGGGAATCACCTTGCTATCGCCCAGCAAACCTCCACGACAGCCAAACTGGAATTAAAACAGTTATATACCTGGCTGACAGGCAACTTTAGTTGCGGCGCGACTGCTTTGGGTGATATTTGAGGATAGTTGTCTGACAAGTGAATGTCATCCGGTTCAGGTTGTTTTTTTGCGGCGGCCAACTTTTGCCGTCCCCCCTCCACCCCCGGTGAAAGTGCTTTTAATATATTTATTAGCCAGCGGAGCTAGCCGTTAGCCAGTTAGCCCCCTGTCAATGGACCGGGTGAAGCTAAGCGCGTTAGCTTTAGCCTTTCCCCGCACACAGCAGCACGAAACGTGGCTGCCCGTCTCTGGATCTTTCATGTCGGGAAACGCATTTGTTTTGGCTGGCTCCCCCTCTCCCCGTCTTCCCCTCCAGACTCAGCGTTACTCCGCCGTGCCGTGTGGACAACAATCCCGGTGTCATTTTTTTGGTGACACGGTTACGGCAGAGCGGGTGACAGCTTGTTTGGTAGTGTCGGTTCAAGTGTTGTTGTTGCCCGCTGTATGTGAGGTTCAAACGGGGCGAGCTAGCAGACAGTCAGTCTGGCTGCCTGGGTCATCTGAGGTGAAGCCGCCGTCAGCGGGCTGTATAGAAACTCACTGCCTGCTTACGGTACACTGGTTTCCACTTCAATAAACCGGTAGATCTCATCATTTACACTGGTTTGACTATTTAAACGCGCTGTTTATTCTTATTTTAACGTAGATACGTAGATAACATACCATAATACGAGCCGCCGTTTAGTTTGAAATGAAACAGTTTTACAGTCAAACTAACCGTTGGTTTATCGATTTAAAATCAGTCACTTTTTCATGTCGAGATTAAAAACACGACGAAGTTTGTTTCATGACGTTATTTAACTCGTTTAATGTGATATACGTTCAAACCAAGTGTCGTGGATTTGGTTGCCTGTTTGGTGAACAGACGTTGACTTGGTGCCAGTTAATTGCAGGCTGGTTTCAGACTGGTTTCAGACTGGTTTAGTGAGTAAAAAGCGGACAGTTTACGGTAGCCTAACGTGGCTTCACATTTTTAAACATAAAGAAAAGAGCGCACGTAGTGGGAGAGAGACTGGATTTAAACTGGTTTGTAAAGATATTAATAAGGTGTGTTACTGGATTTACTCATTAACAGTCGACCTACACACATTTTAATGTAAAGAATATATTACTAAGTATTACAGACTGGCTTTAAACTGTATCCCAGTATAAGACCAGTTTGAACTGGTTCACTCATAAACAGGCTGCTGGTAACAGAATTCTGAAAAGTTTGGCTGATTGTTTCATTTGATTGAAATGGTTTCAGTGTTTATATGAACTGGTTCTCTATAGGAACCATTATAACTGGTTTATTTAATAAAAAAAAAAGAGAATTCATCCTAACTTTGGATTGTTTGTACTGGTTTGAATGGAAACCATTAGTGTTTGTGGGCTCATTTTAAAGCACTGTTTGGTAGTTTTATTAGTTTGAAGCTCATTTATAATCAGTTATTTATTCTTCTGTTCTATTCTATTTATTCGACTGTCATCAGGATGATTTAGCCTTTTATATCTTTAATGATTAATTGTTTAAATATAATATTTCGTCTGTGTGTGAGGACATTTTAAGTTTATTTCGGGAGCTCTTTCCGCGTGATAAAACTTTTCCTTTTTTCTGAGTTCACCCGTTTCATACTTGGTTTATTCCCTGACCCAATTTACTTCTCAAATCATGTTACATAAAATCATGAATAATTAGGCACGCCTCGCAAGCCTGCCTAGGGCCATATGCAGAGCTGAGAGGGCGTATGAAAAAACAAAAAACCCTGATAACCTCTAACCCGGGTCAGAAAAGTGCGTTCTGCTGGACGCGGTTTCTTGAGTTTGTGTGATTGTCTGCGGTTTGATTGTCGCTCGCAGGACGTGCAGAGGGGGAGCTTTCTGTCCGGCTTACAGGAACAGGTGTGTAAACTGAATTTGGGCAGGTTTCACCCTCCACCACATCCCTGACAGTGTGACGGGAGTGTGTCTTGGCACTCTGAAAACAGCAGAGAGGCTCGTGTTTGGCAGCGGCTCCTCCTCTTCCTTTTTCCTTCTATACTGCCCGGTGACAGCGTTAACATCCACCTCCTCCACTGCTCTCCTTCAAAAGTGTGTCAGATTTTTGAATATTATCTCCCTCTCCTCTGTTCTGGTTCATAATCACATTTCCTTTTCCATTGACCGACTTTTTTTGTCTCATATTTCACCGCTATTGTACCGCCGCCGTGTCAGCCTTTTTAATCCTATGATATGGATGCAGGGATCAGTCAGTCATGCTGCCAGTCTCCCAATCAGAGCGCGCTCGCCTGCTCCCTGCCTGCTATTTATTTGTCACAAACGCCAACACACACAGCTCTCGTGCACTTTCCCTTCCTCGCCGGGAGACCTCTACACACACACACACACACACACACACACACACACACACACACACACACACACACACACACACACACACACACACACACACACACACACACACACACACACACACGCTCGCTCGCTCTTTCCTCTTCCTTCTCTGACACGCTGTATTTCTTTGACACACTCTCTCACATATTTCGCCGGTTCCTAGGAAGTGCAGCTGTGATTTGCTGTTACCACCTGACCTGTCACCCCAATGCACAACACACACACACACACAGCTTTTATTTCACCGTTTAGACTGTTCACATCATTGGTTTTTATCGCCTGAAAATTGCCGCTCCACGCATGTTTTTTTTTATTATTTGTGGCGATTGAAATGGACCCCATTCTGAGTTTGTGTTGCCCCCGGTGGCATTCAGTCATGAAGGGTTTGTGGCAGCTATACGAGCCGGAACAAACACACACACACACACACACACACACACACACACACACACACATATACACACTCACACTCTTTGTTGCTCTGTCAAACTGCTAGTTATTTCACACGTGCACAAACATGCAGAAAGCATGCATGACAGCTGCATGACACACACACACATTCAGAGTGTTTCATCCTTACTTTAGCTTTTATTTCAGGCACACACACACACACACACACACACACACACACACACACACACACGTTTTCAGGGCTATTGGTGCTTTATGAAATAGTGAGAGGCTGTATGTGTGGGTGTGTGTTTGGAAAAGAGAGTACGAGTGTGCCAGGTTGTGTGTGAGTGAGTGAAGTGGCGGTGATTTCGTGTGTGTGTGTGGTGAGTCATTAGAGAGCCTGGGCTGGTCTGAATGTGTGTGTGTGTGTAGATGTGTGTGTGTGTGTCATAACGTTTGCCCTGCCTCCTCTCAGCTGCAGCTCTTCATGGGGAAACTCGACACACACACACGCGGCTGTATCGGAGCTGCTGTTGGATCAAACCGACTGTCGACTCTGAGGCCTTTTGGAGGGGGGGGGGATCCCCATTTGACCAGTCGTAACACTGCGACTCCCCCACATATTCAACGCTCGTATTGTTGTGTTGCATCATCACCTCTGATCACTTCTCATTTCTTTGATTTACAAACCTGCAGAAACAACGTTGTCTCTGCACAAATGTTTCACCACACGACGATGGGCGGCATTTACAAAGTTGTGTAAATAGTCATTACCAGAGCCGTTTATGACCGTGATGTTAAAATATGAGCACCAACACTGAGATGTGAACACCTTCACTTTCTTCTTCTTGCCTCTCTTTCTAATGCTCCTTCTCTCAAATACTGAGAGTTTCAAATCAAACACACCAGCTGATCGTTGTGATTCTTTTCATTCAGTGTTCGCGTCACAAACCTTCTGTTGGTTAGTCGTCATAACGCCAGAAAATTTGTAGTTCAAATCTAATGTTTTTAAAGGTTCACTTCATGCCTTCACTTAGAAACAGGACGGTAGATGCAGAGAGGAGGGGAGAGAGCGTTTGAAAAAGCGTGCGTCCAGCGTCTTTTTTTCCGAGCGTTCCGCCTTTTTTTGTGCGGCCGCTCCGAGCACTTAAGTTACAAAAATCTTTCAACTTTCCAGAAAGGCGCTGTTGACATCACCGGCGCCCTTTTCTTAATGTTTGATATTCCTCATAGTTCTGCAGCCTACTGATCGCGTCTTGTACCCACATCCTCCTCGCTCCGTGTCTGATTGGGAAATAAACGATCTCAAATATCAAACATGCAGTGAAAAGTAACGGAGCAGTGTCGGTCGTACAACGGACGATGTTAACAGACTGTTGTCAGGACGAGCAGCGCTTTACTGCGTGGAAACAACGCCAGGTGGACTAGGGGCGTTAGAATAAACCTCTTCAAAGTATATCAAGAATGATCGATGTGTTTCTCTGATCGTCTGTGAGGACTGAAGAGTCCAATCAGCTGCTGACAGAGTTCCTCTGTTTGATGTGTGATTCATTAATAATTAATAATCATCATTAAACTGAAACCTGATATTTATAAATGATTGTCAGTTATGTTAATGTTTGTGGTCAGCACACTGCTTCAGAGGATTTTCTAATTTCTAAGAATAATGGAGGGAAACTGAATTCTTGTAATAGTTTACATTCTTTATTGGCAGGAGGGGGGCGAGTTCGAGAATATGAAATACTCGACAAACAGTCTGAAAATAAAAGTGTTGACCTCGTGGAGAAACGAGTGCAGGTCAAACCCCAAAACAGAGATGATGATTTCTCTTAATGTAAATCCTAATTTAGATCTCAAATTAAATCTGTGCAGGGATAAAAAAAAAATTAAAAACAAAGACAGGAAGAATAAAGAGAATGCAAATGAGTCGTTCTTACGGACAGGATGAAAACAGGCTCCGTCGTGGTCGCGTGCTTGTCAGCTGAACGCCCAGTGAAGTAATTAATATTAATGTAACATGCAAATAAAAACACACAGCGAGGCTTCACTTCTGTCGTCTACAGAAAAGAGAGAGAGGTATAGAAAAGCTTCTCTGCAGGATGCCGTGTGTGACGGTAAACATGGCGTCCTGTCCGTCCGGTCCAATCACTGACAAACATGTCACCTTGTTCTGAAGCCGTCACGGTCGTTTCCTCTGTGGGACAGAAGTTTAAAATATCCGTGCTCAGAAAGGACGGACAGAGTTACCGCCACGACGAGGGAGATATGATTAATTCAAAATAATAATTAAACTGATATTTATTGAATATAGAAGGAAATGGCCAACATTACAAAAGAATATTAAAGGAATATAATATCACATTGGTTAGACACGGTGTGACTGGAAATATAATACAACTTAAAAACATTTAAATCAGGATTTTAATCTTCAAAGAAGAAATAAAAAATTTGTACCAAGAAAAACAGAATCATCTGCTCAGATATTTAAAACTGCTGAACATTATAAAACATCGTTAGGAGGGCGGTGACTAACATTTACTTTCATTTAATGTAGAAACATTTTCATTGTCTGAGATAAAATGTTTTAACCATCTTTGTGGTTAATATAACTTCATGAGCTAACGTCAGCAGCTCCCACTCTGATGTTGGCTGATGACGGTAAAGTTTCGTTAGCATGTGTTAGCAGCTCTCAGTCCGACTTTGGCTGATGACTGTAAAGTTTCGGTAGCTTGTGTGAGCAACTCTTTTTGTTAGCTTACATTTTTGCTCACTCTCACTATTACTGCCCAGGTAGAAGATTCATTATCTGTCGTTAGCAGCTTTCAGTTTGTCTTTGAGTGATGAGTAGAATGTAATGGGTTCTCACTTTGGCTACTGCTGGTTACGCTTCGTTAGCTTACTAAAGCTAAAACGTGGTTTGAGTTTAGCTTAGCCGAAAAGTATCCAAAGGTTACAGCTCAGCTGGGAATGCTCTCTTTTTTAAAATGACCTTATTTATGATTTATGTGAGAATAAAAGATTTCTTGCCAGCGTTTACTACAGCGTAATAAAGTGTAATATTTGTGTTTGTAGATTAAGTAAAACTGTGAAAAGTAGTTTAGTTTTGATAATAAAATAACTTGGAGGAGCAGAAACGAGAGCGTAAACGACTGAAATGATTTAGAATTTCTATGAATGCAGTGATATGATTTGACAAATGAATAATTTTAATAAAACAGTTCTGCTCTTGATTTGATGATGGGTTCAGGGACATCGTGGTCACAGTGATTTATAAATTGTAATCCTCGCCGCTTGTTGAAACCTTAAAGATTTGAAGAGAGAATATTTTAAATACTGCAGCTGTCTTTTCTAAAATAATGTGTCTAAAAGAAAGAAGCTGAAATTATTTCTATTCATCCCCATCAATCATACGGAGAAAGTAGGCGTCAGATATTATTCTCTGATTCTCATATTTAGAGCAAACACTTGAAAAAACAGATGCTGTGTTTGTTTGTTATCACTGTTTATATTATTTAGAGTTCTCTCCCTTAAATCTCCAAGAAGTCATTTTTATTCATGAGAGAGAAAAGAATGCTTATTTTCTCATTAAATTCTGCAGTGTGTGTGTTTCTAAATTACTCAACACATGAGTGACCGGCACTGCTGATGGGCTCATCAGACACACAAAAAAACGTCTTAGATTAACTCCCCACCCTCAAACTGTGATTTGTTAAAGAACCCCCTCCCCTCATGTCTGGATCGTTAATTTGAACCTTGTTCCAAACCCTCATTTATCCAAGAAAAGCTCACTGCGCACGCTTCCATCTTTTTCATCAGCGTCCTCATTGATATTCATTCGTTTCCTTGTGTTCACACCTGGGGGCCGCCCGCTCACGCTGCAGGCTCCTCTCATCGTCCACTGGGAGAAGACGCTGCCTTGCTCAAGAACTTCAGGTTTGTGTTTTCACCACAGAGGAGATTATTCACCTTTTACAGCGTTTACAGGTTTTTACACCTGGTCCACAGCTGGAGCAGACTTTTCAGAGAAGAAAGGACGTTTATCTAAAATGGTCTGTTTTTCTTATTTTTTTCTTCTACAATTTCTGTCTATTTCTGTTTAGCATCAGCTGATGGACTTTAAATAATTTCTTAGCTTCACGTATATGAACTTCTCAAAACTTCAGACATGATGCCCCTGAAATCTTCCTCAGTTAGTTCCTCACGCATGCACATCACAGCAGGAGGCACGATGCATAAAAAAAAATTGCGTGCTCCACTTTTTAGAAAATGTGTGCGCAAACAGGCCGTTTGGAGATTTTCCCTTCATGACATCACAAAGGGCAGTAGCCCCTCCCCCAGGTGGTTGACACTCCCACAGCTAGGTGTTTGTTCTGCCCTCTGAGTCTGCCTTCTCACCGTAAACAATAGGACATGGAGTGAGAAAGCCAGAGACACCCTAGCCCTTCCAGAGAGGGGCGTAGTCAGACACAGCTCATTTACATTTAAAGGTACAGACACAGAAAAGCCTGTTCTGAGCAGGGCTGAAATAGAGGGGTTTATAGGCATGATCAAATACAGGATCAGAGTGGATTTAGAACAAGAAACTTAACAGACATGTTTTGAGGAGCTCTGAGACTTATTTAAACTGGTTAATGAGGAGGCGGATATGTGACCTTTAAAATCAACTTGAGGTGTAGTTCAACATATTTACTGTATCAACAAAAGAGCAGAGAAGAACAAACTGGCAAACAGAAAACATAATGAAGCCGTTGCACGTAGATTGCACTGGTCGTACGCCGTGTCATCGCTCCCTTCCACTTTCCGCTGTGAATTTTCCTGAATATTTCCTGCTGCACACTCACATCTGCCCACCCAGACTTCACACCATGGCTGTCATTTTTTCAATAAATACTTGTGAGCCAGCTTGGAGAGTTTTTTTTAGTAATAGTGCGTCTTTCCAACAAAGCATCGGGCTGTTTTTGTCTGTTTTTCTAACGAGCTATGACATTTGATATATTTAAATTCTTGTCGCTGATGTTTTCGTGACACGATGTAAGACACACTGCTGACCTGATTATGTCTTGCTGTAGAGGTGGGCGATATGGGAAAAATATCATATCACGATTTTTGTTTTGCAAAATTACGATCACAATTTTATCACAATTTTTTTTCGTTTCTGATCTTTAGACTAATTTGTAAGTTACTGACTAGTTCAACCAAACTTATTTCCCTGTATAATGTTTTTAAATGCACAAAAACTTTGCTGACAAGTTTAGTCTATTTGAAAAACATCTTTGTAGGAGGTCTGGAGGTCTCACCCCTGAACATTTTTAGCATCAGAAACGTCTTTTCCTCAATTTGATAAATATTTATGCACAATTTTCTCACCACTTTGAAATTATGATTTAGTTATGTGTCCTCTTTTTATGTTCATCAGGAACATTTTCACACAGTGATGCATTCATTTAAAAACATGTAGACTTCGAGTTCTTGTGTTTCTGTTCTATTTAGCCATGCAGAATTCCTACAGCTGTAGCTTCATATCTGCTCTGCAGCCTTTGTTCATAGGCTTTGTTTTTTATGACATCATTGGACTAACTTTAGTTTTGTTATAATCAAACATAATACAGAATGTGTTCATTCTGTGACACATGATCAAAGTAAGTTTTACTGAAAGAAGAGTTTTATTCATAGAGGGGGCGGGACATCGTTGATTGACAGAAAGACAGTCACCATGGTTACTCACTCTCACCTGGCTGCTGCACACAATGTGTAATGTCGTTTAGTGTGATCCCTATAAATTTGGTTATCATTAGGTGAGCTTCGGGTGGAGAAGTTTGATAGTAACTTTTAAAAACTGAGAGAGAGCAGAAAACACAGACAGCAACATTTTAAACACCGGGGTTATATCTCCTATCAGTGTCTGTCTGAGCTACGCTCTGTCTGACTCTCAGCAGACTGTTAACGTCTATCCGGCTCGTTAAACGGTTTCGCTATCCGAGATGTAAACTTAACTGTGCAAACTATGCAGATAAGTTAACTGTTGCTCACAGCGTGTCGGTTTGGAAAAATATCAGAACAGTTGCATAAAACCGAGATGGAGTTGTTTTTGTGGCCTTTACTTTTAAGTTTCGTTTTTGTTTTCACCACGGAGCAAAAAAGGAGGGAGACGCGTCTGTGTCGGAACATGATCTGCAGCATGATAGAATAAACACAATAGCCCGGTTCTACAGTTTCCCTGCTTTGGCAGATTGTCAGCACGTTAAAATCCTTCACGATCCTAGATCGTTATATCGCCCACCATCATCATCTTGCTGTGTTCTCACATCAGCTCATCCTGAAAACAGGAGTTTTTCAGGAGTTTTGTGCAGGATTGAGCAAGGCTCAAGAAACGTTTAAGGATTATACAAATCCCATTTCAGTTGCTTTTTAGCCCTCATGAATCTGTTCATCTGTTCATAACATTTGTCATGCAAACATAAACCTTGATCTTAAAATGTAGTTTCATCTCAACCTGCACATTAATCGTCCCGAAAAAGGACATGGACTGAGTTTTCCTTTTAGTCTTTCTAAGTCACAAGTCAACCGGTTTATAAGACGTCATCTTTTCACCCCGTTCATGAAAATTTAAGCACCACATTTATAAATAATGAAAATGTTTGTCTTTTGTATTCCTGCAGTTCTTGCTGTGTCATGATTCAACATTATATAACGTTAAGTTTCTGAGCTCATTACTTCAGATTAGCCTCCGTTACATAACTGCATATCTAGGCCTGAGAATGATTCATTTTTTAAATCTATTCATGATTCTGATTATAAAGAATTTCGTTTTAATTTGAGTACATACTAAAAACCAAAAAATACTGGTTCCCTTCAGATGCAGCCTGCTCTCCAGCCAATAGATTTAATAATTTTGTGTAATTTAAGATATTTTAGGAATATAACTGGTCTATTTTTAAAGATGATATTCCAGCAGATGTTTTACAGACTTTTACATGTGTTGAGTATTCATCAGTCTGTGAGGTTTTATTTCGATTTATTTGCATTTTGCTTAAAGCCCCAATATGTAACTTTTCAGTTTTGGTGCGCTTTGGCGCCAACAGCAGGTCTCTGACTGCAACTGCACTGAAAACGATTACGCTTCCCATCTAAAACAACGTGCATTTGTTGGCAAGCAGAGGGTGAGGAAGCCGGCATTGACGCCGTGAGAAGATAAAGAACCATGTCGACTCAAAAGGTACAGTAATATTACCAGATTTTGATAAAACCTGGATGTCTGCCGTCCGATGTTTAGTGTGAGTATATGTATTCAACTGTGACCATGATATCTATAGGCCGTAGCTAAATATGTATATGCATACGTACTAGTTATCGGTTTGTAAGCTTATAAAGTTTTTGGAGACAACGTAAGACGGATATATTTATCTATTTGTTTGCAAACCGGAGACATAACTTCTGTAACTTTCTGCTCCTGGTAAAGCTGCTAAACGTGAGACGATGACACCGGAAATGATGCAGCCTCACGTTATGTCTAAATCTGTTATACATAATCTGCAAGGATTTATGACGTTGCTGTCATTTAGTTAGCTGCAGACACGGTGAGAGTGAACGGAGAAAAGTTGAACCGACCGTTTGACCGGATCACGTGTATTCCCGACTTGGTCTGTATGGATCACGGATCACCTGTGTGCTGTAGCACTAAAAGTAAACAGGTGTGCGTGGTAGCTCGCGCTCTGGTGTTTGTGATTGTGTGTTTGCACTGCAATGTATGTTGGTCTGTCTCAGCGTGCCCGGCGATGACAGCAGAGAGAGGAGCAGGGAAAAGTAGCTGCAGCTAGGCTACATCAAACGCGCTTAATACTCCGTTTATTTTTTTATGACTTTTTGATAAAACATTTACCCGCCCTGTGGCGGATAGCCCTCAGAAATTTACTCGCCAAACGGAAAATCTGCCCACATTTGTGTGCTTGGCGGGTGTCAAGTTCGGACCCTGTTCTCACTCACTGTAGACAGTCATGACTCAGAGACACATTTACACAGGATAGACTGGAATACTGATATATTTAGGTGGAACATATCGCACATTCTTTCTTTGAGTGGATAATCTGCTCAATCGATTACTGTAATAACATTATAGTTCCTTTATTACTCAGCCCGCTTTAGATTACATTATTTAGAACGGTCTGTACTGAAACATCAGCAGTCATAAAAGGTTTAACAAATGTAATTTCCCTCGATTTGTTAAGGCTTCTGCCTATCTTAGGACGTTTGTTAAATAAATAAGAATAAAATAAGAACAGACAGACGTCAGGTTCAGATATGTTTATAAAAAGGGAAACCAGTGTGAAAGAAATAATAGAAAGAAAGCAGGTAAATAAAGAGATGGTGCAGAATAAATCCAAATTCAAGACGATATGAGGAAGATTTGTTTAAGGGACTTCTGGTTCGTCACATCCGACCAGAATGAGAATAAACACTCTGTTTCTGAAATAAATCATACTTACTTCTTATTTCCCTGTATTTATTCCAAGCTGATTGAATTAGCCTCATCCTGCCGCCCTGCTCCTCTCCAAATGTAGCATTCATGATTCTGGAGCTCTCAGCTTGTTCTCTCACACACACCGAGTGTAAATAGGAGGAAATAGTTCCTTGGCAAGCGGCCGAAGAAGAGACACAAAAAAAAAAACCCACAAGAAACCAAGGAAGGTTTCTGTTTTGTACTTTCACAGTCTTTTGAAGCCTAGAAAGGATGAAATAATTCTACCTGGCACATCTGTATTAAAGGTCAAACACAGAACTTAGGCACCATGTTGATCCAATCTTTGGCGCTAACAGTCGAGTGACATCTGTGTGTTCGAGGAGTCAACAGGATGGGGCAGGTGTGTGATGTTAATGGAGATGTGTTTGTGAGCAAGCTGCAACCTCTGGCGTTGCAAAATGAAGCAAATGTAGATGTTAAAAAAAAAATACAGTTTCTCCTAAAGTGAGTCGATCCCCATTTGGTCCCATATTAAAACACCCTTTCTCTACAGCTCATTTCTTTATTGGACAGGGGTTGGATTGTCTGACAGGAGGGCGTGTTGTAGCTGTTAGCGAGGAGGCTAAGCTTCACTTGAGCTAAATCTTGAAGCTGTCGTCTTTGTTCGTGTTGCTTGCTGCGCTCGCTTGTTGATGAGCTCGATGGGCGAGATGTTCACTCATCTCCACCTCTCTGTCTGCTTCTAAATGTGCTGCAGGTTAGATGGAGTCATAATTTCCAATATGGCGACCTCCATCGATGGGCCTCAGTACTTCTCTTAAGTTACTAATGGTTGAAGTCACTGATGCTACGTCCATGTTTTTATACAGACTATGAAGCAGACACAGAGCAGACTTTATAGCCCCCTGTAAAAAGTCTGGGTGACCTCGGGTTGTTTACAGTGAGCGGAGTGGACAGGTGATGACTTTGTTCACCTTGAGCGGAGTGTCTCTGCTTTATACTCTTTACTGCTCGTCTCAGTTGTCTGTATTATGTAGTTGATTGTGTTAAGAAATAACCTCATATGAAGATTTCTCTTCCTCCTGAATACTTTCCAGGCGACCCCCCACATCCAAACCAAACTGAGTTTTTGGAGTTGTGAGATTGAGTCTGACTGATAATCTCCTCCTGTAAGGCACGTGTGAATAAGGGTTGTCATGATACCAGAATTTTAAACTTTTCGACAATACAAGTAAAAATCAGACAGTACAGATACCTGTTTCGATACCATGGCAAAAAAAAAAAGTCCTGGGCACTAAATATTGGGTCATTGGTTGTTTTTGGATCTCCTGCACACTCTTAAATTCCCAAAATAATTTGTTTTCTGAAATCTTTCCTATTTGTGCAATTTAGACCATAGCCTTTTTCATATTGCAATTCCACACAAAGCCGAAACGAAGCTCCTCCGTCATTATGACATAACACGATCATCACGATCACCCCCCATCATGCCTCTGTGACAAAATATTGAGAGGGAAACGTCAATATGGTACCTTGAAACAGCGGAGTGAGTAGGGCTACTGTTCTGCTCTCTGTGACCGCTAAACAAATGTTTTCATCTTTGAGACGCTCAAACGAGAAACGTTGGTGTAGACGACCTGTGAATTTGAATGGACCACCACAGCTCTCTCTCTCTCTCTCTCTCTCTCTCTCTCTCTCTCTGTGAGTGATCGGTCATTTATTTAGGGGAACGTTTAGAACCTATTGTACTGTAACAGATGTTACAGTCCGATAGGTACAGATGTATTGTGGTAAACACGTGGTTTTGACATCCTGATGTGTGAAAGCATTTCTGAACTTGAATGTCCTGAAATTGTCATGAGCTTGTGTGTGTAAGGGGCGAGGGAGAGAGAGAGAGAGAGAGATCTGATGGAAATCTGCATTAGTTCATGAAACACTGATTCCTTTAATTTGAATATCTGGAGGACATCAGTGATCTCTTCTCAAACCTGATTATCAGGGTTAGGATTAGTTCATTGTATCCCCCAGTGTCCCCCCTGGCTCTTCCAGCTGTAACTAAAAGAGGGCATGATGAGGGCAGACATTACTCACACTGTCCCTTCACTCTGAACAAAACCTCAGTGCCACCATCACTCCTAACGTGCTGAATGTGATACTCCCTGACGGAGGCTCATTCATCTCTAATGAAAGAATCTGTTTCAGCCGTTTCTCTGCTTACCAACCCCCCCCAACAGCCTTTTTTGGAGGGGGAGTAGTCGAGAAGTTTAAAATAATATTGTTGGGATGAAAACTGATGCTGCAGTTCCTCAATCAATCACGTTACCCGATCAGTCTTGAAGAACTTCATTTGAGCGTCAGGATCCCTGATGAGGACTCAGTCCATCAACAGAAGATCAGAGTGAATCCCAGAGCCGGTAGGAGACTCGATACGGACTGGATGAAAACATGGAGCGCCTTGGACAGCACCTGGAGCTTTATGTAAGAAGGGCTGTCAAACGATTACAATAGTTAATCACCAATAATCACATTTTTAATTGCATGTTCGAAATTCCATTATTTGGCATTTCAAAATAAAATATTTCAGCTTTTGTTTTGAATGTTTTTACTGTCTTAAGCTGAGAGTACTTTGCTTGCTGTGTGCTTTTATTTTGAAATATAGTAAGGCCCTTCTGGTAGATGGAAGGTCAGGACAGAAACAGGAAGTGGTTAGGGATCACAAACTAATGTCAAACCCGATCCCTAAATGACTCGGTCTTGGTCTGGTCCTGGTCTCGGAGTACTCTGGTCTCGGGTATGTCTTGGTCTTGATTAGTGTGGTCTTCATTACAACACTAGTTCTAGGGCGTTAGTAGACAGGGAACATCCCGAGTTATAATCGGCATTCTTTGTTTATCATATCGTTTTTGTCGAGATAATAACAAATAAGGTTTTGTATGTGAGGTCAGCGTTGGATTTTAAATGTAAACAGGTGTTATCCACAAACAGGAGTCCATGTTGTGTTGTAATTGACTCCGCCCCCTGAGTGTGTTCACAGTCTTTGATTCCCTCTCTGTCTGAATGAACTCGCTGTGTTTATGTTGTTGTTTCAGATCGCAGAGCTGTGGTTATTATTTATTTTCACACCAGACGTGTCCTTAAAAAGAAAACGGATTCAGTATTTAATGTTGTGTGAAGGTAAAAGACATGCGGCCGCAGCTCTGGTTGGTTACATTAAACAAGCGTCTGCGTCTCACTCCCACTTATTTGGAATGAGAAACACTTTGGTGCGACTTTGAATGGAGTTGATGTGAAGTAATTATTAGCCGAAGGAAGCCGGCGGCTCGGCCTGTGTGTCTGAAAGCAGCAGGGCGCTCCACTCTCTCTCTCTGCTGCTCCCGCCCTGCAGAGCGCCGCTGCATGCAGGTCAGTGTACTGCCCGTATTTGTCATAGTGACCTCTTTCTGTGTCTGCAGCGCCGCTCTTACAGAAATGTGAACAGACAGACTCTGGGTGTGTGTGCAGAGTCGAGCCCCCCGCCGCGTGCTACCTAACATCCACATTAATATTTCACAGCGAGTTTGAGCACCTCGCCTTGTGTTTGAGGGGCGTGCGTCTGGATGAAGAGCAGTGACGCTCCACTTTTCTTTATTTCAGAGCAGGACAAAAACAAAGGACGAGAAATCTCTTCCGAATAAGAGCAAACAGGTTTTTTAATTTTCTGTTGCTTTAATCTCAAAAGACTCCTTACTCTTAATTTCCCATAAAGCCGTTTTTTTCGCTGCTTTCTTTTGAAGTCTGTTTTAAATATTTATAAGTGGTATTTTGGCTTAATTCAAAGTGTACACAGCGGAGATGAAACAGGGAAAGTTTAGTTTCAACGAGCTGGAACAATCTTGCAGACATCTTTGCTTTTCTTTGCAGCATTTCCGCTTCATTAGACGCCGCCTGTATCCGGCGTGAACGTGAGATGAAGAAAATAAAATGTAAACCTGGAAACACCTGAACCAGAATGTTGTTTTCTATCTTTAACACCATCTGTTCATGGCGTGTGGTTGTCAGACACACAAAGGTATGAACGTCGACGCACAGAGCAGTCGACCTCATGCTCGTTAGTTCCCCAGTTGACTTTTTCATGTGGTAGAAAACTCCACGTTTTGGTGAAGTATAGACAAGGCGTAAACCACAGGAACTATTTTAGGTGGAGGCGGCGGTGAAGGACTTGCGCCATCCTGCCATTTCTCTGCCTGACTCATCATCACCAGCTCAGGAAATAAACGGCTGTGTGCCTCCACCAGCAGCAGATGGTTTCCCAAATTCAGCAGCCACTCCTTGCTCTTTTAATAGCCAAATTAATTTGATGTCAATCTTTTTTTTCCAAGGACATACGGACATCTGAGTGGTTGGTTTCTTGCCAAAATGACAGATTCACCAGAGAGGCAGAGCGATCCACCAGATGTGACCAAACTGAGCCGGTTTGGCTGCTGATTACATCACTTCCTGCTCAGCAGAGACACTAATCTGCACCAAAAACCAAATTATGGAGTAATCCTTCAGTTAGACTTTAATGCTGCTGTTTAGCCTTGGATACAAGAAGGAGCATTTTACTAAATGTCAGGGTAAAGGAAGCTTTGGTGAGTTCGGCTCGACTGAAGCTTCTGTGAATATTACTGATGTTAAAACTTTAATGTTAAATCCCCTTGACACCTGACTCCAAACTAAAAATCGGTGACATCAAAACTTAATGTGTTAATAAGCTTCTACAAAAATCTGAGTGACATACATATTCATAACTTTTAGGAAACCTCTTTCAAAAACAGCTCTGGTCATTTCTCAGGACTGTGTGGGCGGGGCAGCTCTCATCTGTCAATCAAAATGTTCCCCCAATCACTGTGTTCAAAGCGTCCTGGGATACCTAGCCATGCTAACGGAGCTAGCAGGGCCACTTTTTTTTTGGGGCCTTCGGAAATCAGGGAGAGAGAGAGTGGGGAATGACATGTGGGAAAGAAGCCACAGGCCGGATTCGAACCTGGGCCGCCCGCCCGGAGGACTATAGCCTCCATACATGGGGAATGCACATCAACCACTGCGCGAGCAGCGCCACTTTTTAACACCTTGTCTCCCTCGTTGTGTCAAAGTCATCCACAGAAAGAAAACGCTCATAAACTGTTTGGAAAATCAGCTTTGTGTAGCGTTGGTTTGTTGGAAAAGAAACTTAAACTCAAGACGAGTGAACAGCGGAGGTGGGCGGGGCGACTCTAGCTGAACTGTTGGCTCTCAGTAGGCAGAGGGAGGCAGGACACCGCTACGGGGGGGTTAGACGACGCCTGGAGCTCTCCAGAATTGGGGCTAGAGCGCAGCATGCGGTAGTGCCTTTGCACGACTGCGGCACAGCTCAACAAAACGTTTGGCAGGAAACTTCTTAGACTTTTAGAGAGTTGATATGATCAGTTCATACATAAAATAATCATTCCAGGGTCTTTTAAGCGTTGTAAGAGAAACATTCAGCTCTCAATCATCATTTTGGCAAGGTTTACTAAACAATACCTGTCCAAACTAACACGCCCAAAAATGCTACCATACTCGAAAGACTACTTTAGCACATGCTGGAGATGTTCATGGTTTCCTCTGAAGTCAGGGGGTTAGAGTTCGGATTGTTGCAGTGTTACGAGCTAGCACCGGCTACACATATACATACAACGAAAAATAACCTGAAGGTCAAGAGTGACAGGTACGGAAAGGACTGATTCTCTCACAGGGAAAACATAAGGTTAGGTCAGCTCACCTATACGCGGGTCTGCCGGGGCACCGGCGGCCTGATCGCACCGGACGGCTTTTAGAGCGATGAGCCCAAGCTTTGTCTTTGAGTTCAGTTTTGTTTGTGGTAGTTGGCTCCCATAAGATACGGCTGGTTTCTAAAACAAGTCCATGGGAGTGGGTCATCTGTCAGGTCGACAGCTTCCAATTTGGCGTCCATACGGGTCCTCCGTCAGCTGCCACTTCACCTGTCTGATTACGTCATTTAAAGCGACAGAGCACCGCTCTGAGCACACCTCAGGAATGGTGCGTTCAAGACTATCGGACAATCCAGTAAACACAGCTTAAACCCATTCTCTATTCTCCGCTTGAAAACCAGTCCAAAGTAATTAACAAAACAGACAGATAAGGATGAAGAATAAGAACCTTACTGTTTCCTAACAGCAGCAACTCAATGAAGCCTGTTTGTATGCCCATGTTTACGTTACTGCTGGTGGTTAAGAGGCAAACATCTTAACTGATGACATTCAAATAAATAATTAAAAGTCAAAGTCAGGAGAGGTGAGGGAGCATTGCCAATGTTAATGTTTGGTTTACCAAGAACCCGTCAACTTATGAGGAGTACAAATATATAACCAGGTACGAGTTGTGTTTTTGACCCAGAAACATTAAAGGAGCAATATGTAACTCTGACACCTTGTGTTTAAAATGGGTACTGCAGTCCAGAATCTAAACATAGTAGAGAGCTGTCTCCCCCCGCCCCCTCCTCTCTTGAGTCGATGCTCACGCAGGTTGCCATGTGGTGGACACTGAAGCTTCAGTGTTTATCCAGCTCTGCATCGGTCTGTGAACCTTTCTGCGTTTTAACATCTCTCCATTTTTCAAAAGCGTCTCCAATATTGATCCTAGTTTGAGCACGTTTCTGCTCGTGGAGCTTATTAGAAACATGCAGAGACTTTTTAGGTCGGGTACAATCACTTCTATCTGAACCAGTTTTCTTGCCCGCTTCCATCGCTGCAACACCTGTTGGTTTGACCTGATAACTGGTCTCATATCTGGCAAACCGAGGGGCTTCCAAAACGTCCGTGTGGAGGTGCCTTAAAACTGCCTACCTTCTCTGGTCCAAACAAATCCAAAGCATTCAGGACCAGAATCTAAAGTTAGAAGGACATACTGGCTGCTGCATTGTTGTCAGAGAAGCCAGCACTTCAACATAGCATGTTTCCTTAATGTCTGATCATATAGTAAGGTCACTTTATCATGTGGTTTATATTGGCTCTACAGGCGATTGATCAGGTCTGACTTGTCTCTATCCGTGTGAACGGCGATAAAACCTGACTTTCCGTCATCAGTTCAAACCGGTCCTTCTCCTCGCCTCCTCCTCCTCGCCTCTTCTTCCTCGCGGCTCCTCGGGACTGAAATGACCTTCCCACTCGAGTCCGAACAGAACAGTCGCTCTCATCTGAAAACTCATCTGTTGGAGAAGTACCTCCTGTCCTCGTCCTCTACCTTCTCAATCATCCTCCCTTCTCCAGTTTCTACTCTCTCTTTCATCCTGCAGTAAAAATAAAGAGAAACGCTCCTCTTCTCTGGTTTCCTATTACTTCTCTGTTTCTCCCCCGGTTCACTCAACAAGACGCCAGCCGTGCTTTAATCTGAACCATTTAACTTTGTAAAGCTGCTTGAAGAGACTTTATGATTTGTTTCGTGTACGCTGTGCTGAAGGACAGGAAGTCTCAGATCCCCGAACGAAACGTAAAAGTAGATATCGATAATCTATCAGGTTTACATTAAAGAAAACGTTACGTGACCCTCGTTTCAAAAGGTCATAAATCCATGTTCAAACTTTAAGATGGAAAGAAAGATTTTCCAATTAATGTTGTTTTCAACCTTTTTCCCAATAATTAAGAACTCCACCATCCATTGAACAGTTTCATCCTTCTATCCATCCATCATCCAACTATCCATCTATCAATAAATCCAAATCAAACTTTTCCATCCATCCATTTATCCATGTTATTAAGCATCCAACCAACCATCCATCACCCACCTATCATCCAATAATACATTTCATCCACTAATTATCCATTTATCGATAAATCAATCAGTCCACATTTCTGTGAATGTTTCATCGTCAGCTAGTCAAGGGATTCCCAAACTTTTCAGCTCGCAACCCCAAAAGTAACGTTGCTATCAACTGCGGACCCCCATTGTCCTTGGAAGTGATTAAAACGTTTAATTATGTGCACAACCAGGCACACTATTACGCCTATCCAAATAGTGGCATCAGAACAGCACAAAAGAACACAAATGCCCAAACACGTAATCTCATTTTAGATAGAAGAAAAAGACCTTTAATGTCTTGATCTACCTTTTGTTTATCTTCATAATAAAGGCTATTAAGTAATTAATTTAATGATTAGTCAAATAGACCAGTGGAGTCCAGAATAGAGCAGAACATGAGCCGGATGTTTCTACACGGATGTAAAAGTTGTAATGATAACTGAGAAGCAGAGTGTCAGTAACTCAGTCCACCAGAGGACGCTCTGGAGATCGCATTTGATGGATAAAATTACTCTGGGTTAATTTCCTCCATATTTCTGCACGTTGTCATGGAGACCAAGGGTTGCAATACCACCGGTAATGGTGGGGGCAGTGTATGCAAACCAGACCAGCCGAACACAAACGAAGAAGAACACTTTGGAAATGTTTGAGCTTTGATTCGCAAGTTGGTTAGCTCTCCACGGAACAGAGGAGCTGGGCGGAGATTGGACGGGAACTGAATGTCAGTTGGATGGCAGCGATGAAGAAGTGGAGGTCTGTGGCAGACGGCGCCCTCTAGTGGATGCATTGTTTTTTTTTACGTCTAAACAAACGTAAAGTACGGGTGGGAGCATATGGGTAATGATGGATATTTTGCTAAAATCTACGTTTCTATTTTAACACGTAAAGGAGGGATAAATGCTCCACCCTCTCCTCCTTGGTTACCCCCCCCTCCCTCGGTTACCCCCCCATCCCTCGCTCCTTCTAAGTTTCCCACAGTTCCCTGCTTCACCTCTTGAACTCAGCCAGCAGCCGAGGAATGGAGCAGGGGGAACGGCAGGAATGTAGCTCCCAGTCTGAGCCAAAAGCACAAAACAGGGAAGGCAGAACTCACAGGCCACGCCTCCTTCAAGTGTGAGCCACGTTCTGGTTGGCTCCATTCAGTAGGCTGACCACAAATTTTCCCTCCTTATTGGCTGCTTTTCAATCTTCACTCCCCGCTGCTCTTCGGGCCTACCGGAGCGCTCTCATGCTGTGTGTGTGTGTGTGTGTGTGTGTGTGTGTGTGTGTGTGTGTGTGTCGACCGACATCACCGTCTTCAGCCCACGTCTCTGCAGGATGATTATTCTTTAGCTCGGGACTAAAGTTGTTAAATGGTCGATACTTAAACACTTTCAATACCACAAGTTTTAAAACAATATAGTCTCTGTAGTTTTTAGGATCCATGATATCGAGAAATAACGAAGCGATGAAAAATTAACATCTAGTTCATGAATCAGGAGAGGAATGAATCCACCAGAACGTGCAGACTAACTCCTGCACACGGGCTAGATTGCACAAAAACATTGACATGGAAATGTTGCCAATGTTCTAGTGCAACTTAGAAAGTGTGCAGAAGGTTGTCTGCTGTTTTTCTTTTTGTGATTATCAATGAGTGGGGGGGGGGTTCGTTTGATTTTTACTGGAATCATTCTGAAGTTTAAAAATCTGGTATCATGACGACGGTTCTCAGGTTGTAGATTTACATTTTTAACTTCTGTGCAACATTACTGAAGCAACCACTCACACACACACACACACACACTCCATTACTGCAGCATTATCATCCCTCATAAAACGCGTGATGTTAAAGTATATGAGGCAGGAAGTAGGGTTATTGTGATGCTGCTTGTTCTGTGAATTGAGGCTAAATCTGTGGCTAAAGGCTAAGTTTGTACCCGGCTATTCTTAGACTGCTCTTCATCGTACAGCCGAGGATAATAAAGATAATTCAGGCCGGGTCATCGGGGACGTCAGCTGCGTTTAGGTCTCTCAGAACAAGCTGAAGTATCCAAAGCAGCAACGTTACAAGGAAACACAGAGAGAGGAGTTCAGAGGTCAACACGGAGAGATGAGGTCATTAAAGGTATACTTCACCCGTTGAAACATGAATCTGTATTGACATTGGGTCATATATGTAGTAGAAATGAGAATTTTGAAGTTGGTGCCTTCTTGACCGAGAAAAGACAGAAAGTGTCTTTTTGGCTCATGTGGATTAAAGACAACAACTCCCAGAATGCACCGCAGGCCACTCCCATTGATCTAGAGAGCACCGCCTACCAAGCTAGCTACTACCAGACTGAGACGAAATTAATTTCACACACAAATTCTAATGAGGAGTTATGGGCGGGTTGAAAACATGAGGAACTAGCGATGTCGTTTCATGCCCGCTAACCAAAGCAGCCTCCAATGGCGCAAAATGACGATTTTTGTGTGCTTTGGACACACACAGTGGAAACTGAGGGCGGGATGCATGACCATTCTAAAATACGACCAGGTTTCTAAAGATACAAAACCTAATGCAAAGGGGTGAAGTATCCCTTTAAGGAGAGAGGAGGTCATGAAGGAGAGAGGAGGTCGTGAAGGAGAGAGGAGGTCATTAAGGAGACAGGAGGTCAGAGGACTCACAGAGACGTCTTGTTTTCACTCTGGTGTGTTTGCGTCTGCAGAGTGGTTAGAGGATGGTTTGTATTCCAGCTGATTCATAAATTAGAGACGGGCCATCAGAGAGAAGTCGCTCAACAACATGACCTCTATATTTGAGAGGTCGTTTTAAAGGCTAGGTGGAAGTCAGACGCTCTTTAATGTTGATGATGATGAAACTCATTCAGGAGAGAAGAATCACTGCTCTCCTGTTCAACGTCATCCCAACACCTCCTCTGTCGTGTTTTATAATAACAGATTTTATTTGTAGTGCTTCAGAAGTAAGAAAACATCATCCAGAGCGTCAACGAGCTAAACTTTAGTTTTATGAATGCAGGAGGCAGACAGTGAGTTATAATTCATTAGATTTTATAGACAATAAATAATCATCTCTGTTTCTCAGAGTCCAAAGTTTGACTCCAGTTTGCTCATTTTGTCTAATGATGGTGATGAAGGCCTCCTTCACATGCTGCTCGTACTTAGAGCCCGACCGATTAATCAGCTGGCCAATAAACCGGATGATATTATAATATCCAGTGACCATCGACTAATTTGATCCCAGATGTGCGGCGATATTTCTCGATTTATTCACCGGTCAAAAATCATTTCAACTGAGTTTCATTGTTTTGAGTTTACATGAGTTCATTTGACCTCCTTCGGTTCGGAAACTCGGCTCGAGATTGATTCTTCTATCCGTTTTGAGTTCAGCTTTCTGAATCTGATGACGGAAAAAGAAAGAAGTCATGTTGAGATCTGCCACTTGGCTGTTGACACCGGTCGTAAACATGACAGGAACCTGCACGCACACATCGTGGTCGAGTTCAGATTAAAGCTGGTGTGTCACTTTGTCTTCTGCAGCCCTCCTCACAGCGATGCTCACGACTCTTTTTCTGTCTCATTGTCTGAATTCCTGCAGATTTAAACACTGCTGATTAAATGGTGTGAATGTTTTACACATTCTGCGTTCAAGCAGCCAAACTCTCCCGCTTCTCGGCGTGCCAGGAGGCGTTGTGTCACAGGCAGCGGCGCTTACAGTAGATTCATTAATCATGTTATTTATTTGACTAATGTCATGGCGAAGAAACAAACTGTTGGATCAGGAGGCTCCGGACTTGGATGAGGGGCTTGTGGGGCGGGCCGGGCTGCAGTCCGGAGGCTCCGCTCGGGGTTCTTTCTCTTGCTCTGAGGAGAGGTGTTCGGTCAGAGCCAGACTCCTCCGCTCATCTGCATCTGATTTAAATTTCCTGCTTGCATAATTCCCCCGTTAATGTGGCGCTGCTCGGCACTGCCACAGCTGTTTTGCCTTTCCTGCCTGGCTCTCCTCACACAGCCGAGAAAGGGGAGGGGGGTGGAGGGGGGTGGAGGGGGTGGAGGGTGGAGAAAAATGTTTAAAAGGAAAAAAAAAAAATCTGCAAGTCATGTGGTGCAAAAATACAGTACAAACAACGTGTGATCCCCGGAGAGGACGGAGGAAGAGGAATGGAGTCAAACACACCCCCTCTCCCTGTCTCACCCCCCCCCACCCCCCTCTCTCTGCATGTCACAGCACCACACCCCCTTCTCCAGAGCCTCACTGAGCATGTGCAGTGATGAGCCCCCCGCCCTCCCCCCCACTCCTCGTCCTCACACAGCCCCCAGCTCTGCCATGCTTGTCCTGTAATTGGTTGGTAACAGCACCACGTTGCACCAGGCGGACTTCAACCAGCCGCATTAGTCTGTTTACGCATTCACAGCCCTATTAGAGGCTGTTTGTTTGCTCATTAGCAAACCCGAGCTGGAGTTTGAACCCTGACACAGCCGCTCTAATCGCTAAAAAATCGTAGAACATGGGGGAATTTATGCCGGTGACGTTGGCAGCGAGAGATGTTGACAGCTGACGGGGTTTCCGTGATAATCTGGCACCTGTGGTACAGTTTGTCCTGAGCGCCTGCAGATTAAATCCTGTGTTTAAAAAGGTCTGAACACATCTGAAAGCATCCAAGTCTAAAGCCCAAATACGTACCAAGCATAAACCAATAGATTCAGGGGTTGAATGTGATTCTTCTCGACGGGATGTGTGTTTTTAGATTAAGTCAGATATGAGATCTTGGTGCCGTCTGTACCCTGCATGCTGTCTGACACTCTGCAGAAATGTTCCATTGTTGAAATAATGAACCTCCTTCTGTTATTGATCTTGTGTTGCCCATTTGTAGGATCTGATGTGACACAGTTCTGACACGTTTATCTTTTTAATTCACTCAAAAGTCTAATTTTAGTCTACACTGGAAGTATCCACGTACTAATTGTGAGCTTGAGCTCTCAGCAGGTTTTTACTGCAGAATAAAAATTATTTAATGCCAAAGTAAGCGAGGTTTGCGTAGTTCTAAAATAGATTATCAGAAATAATCAACCCCGGATTCAAATCCTTTTACATTAAAGTCGACCTATTCTCCAAATCCCCATTTTTAAACTGTCTTACTCCCAATTTCCACACACTCTGTGCACGCCGTGCTTTATCAGGGTGTGTGTGTGTGTGTGTGTGTGTGTGTGTGTGTGTGTGTGTGTGTGTGTGTGTGTGTGTGTGTGTGTGTGTGTGTGTGTGTGTGTGTGTGTGTGTGTGTGTGTGTGTGTGTGTGTGTGTGTGTGTGTGTGTGTGTGTGTGTGTGTGTTTCCAGGTCAGTCACAGCTGTTGTGTCTGTTTTTTATTACTTTCTCAGCAGGTGGGGACGAGGACTCCCCCCCCCTCCCCCCCCCCCCCTCCCCCCCCATCTTTATTCAGCTCGTGGTTTCTTTGTGGCGTCCTGTTATTAGCTCGGCCGAGCGCCGGTCATCCCGACATATTGAGACGTCTGAGGTTATCCTGCATCAATAAGCGCGCAGGAATTCACCGCTGTCCACATCAGTAATGAAATCTGTGGCGTTCTTTGTTATTCACCGCTGCTCGTTGTGATGGCGTGCAGTCAGAAAGTGATTGAGCTCGGAGAGGAGCTCTGATGGTCACGTTACGTCTGTGCGGGACGCCAAGAGAGCACGAGAACATTTCTACAGTTTGTCATATTTTACACATTTATTAGATTTAGTTCTGAGCCGAGATCTTTTAGATCCAGATGTGCAACACCTTTTGTTCTTACCACCCATATGAGCGGCTGTGGCTCAGTGGTCGAGTCGTCGTCTCTCAACTGGAAGGTCGAGGGTTCGATTCCCAGCTCCTGCAGCCACATTTCTTCCCAAATCTCCATTTATCTTAAACATGCTTCATGCAGAGCGACCGAGGATCGAATTCCTGCGGTCCTTTGGACATATTCTGATTTGGTTGGTAAACTGACTTCTCTAATGCTAACATTAACATCCGTCCACACCGCGGCGGCGATGCTCCTGAGGACGCCAGTGTGGGCGTGCAGCTTTACACACTCTCTCTCTCTCTCTCTCTGATTTCATTAATTCATGGTGAGCTGTTTGTCTCTCGTCACGTCTGATGCTTCAGTAACAGTGTACAGTGTGTTCAAAAACAAGCAGATGCAGAGTTTCTCTCGTCTTCCGGTGTGATGTCACGCTGAGTTTGTAGAGCGCGTCCCCGACAATTTAACACTCGTTAAAGGCTTAATATGCGATTTTTCACACTTTCACACAAATGTAATAGAAATCAAATATATCCTCTGAAAAAAACTCTGTGAGTCATGACTGTCTACAATGGGTCCGAGTCCCGCTGTCTGTGATGCTTTCCGAGCTTTCCTAGCCGTAGCTTCACTTTGTTTACATGGACGGGACGGCCGGCCGGCTCCTCTCCTTGCGTATAGAAGTTGTTTAATTGAGGGACTAGAGAAAAGAAGAATAACATACTGTACTCGCTGCTTAATTGAATGTCACGTAAGCGTTTCTAGATCACCATCATTTCGGGTAAATTTTCATGCAGTGTGAAGATACGAGCATAATAAAGATCGCTAGCATTAGCATGCTAACATAACAATGCAGCGCGAGTTGTTTTGGTTTCATGCTGGTGCTCAAGGGCGACATCTGCTGGATCAAAAAATCGCATATAAAGCCTTTAAGAAGACGAGATGTTTGTGATGCAGGTTTTTAACCAATGGGAGCGATGTAGGAGAGCTGCTGGTCACTTCAATGAGACGTTCCTACTTTTATTAGTGTTTAAGTATTCCATTCATGCAGCAGCCAACCGCAGCAGGCGATCAAATCAGCTGTTTTTTATTCCCAGGTGAAGACTTCACGAGCGACTGTAAACAACCATCTTTAGCTTTTAGCAGTATGGTTGTCACGATACAATCCTTTAAACTCGGGCGCTGGTTACACCACGACTGATTCAGCTTTGTGGTGTTACGGCTGTTCGATTACACGACAACGGCATTCTGAGCGCTTGAAATCTGAAACTTTTGAAAACAGCGTCTCTGTCGTCGTGTGAACTGGAGACATGAGTGAGTACGTGGACTACAACAACAATGGCCGACTCTGTGGGTGACTTCTCGTGATGAAGACGATGTCGTTTGATTGTGAAGGCGAGTGATCAAAAATGTATCAAAGTAACGGACGTTTTGACGGCCTGGTTGACGGCCTCTGTGCCGCACAGATTTGTGTTCATGGATTCTTCTTCTCTTCTCATCAGAGTAAAAACTCATCATGTTGATTTGAACGCATTTACGTCCTCAGTGTCTCTGTCACGCTAAACCTGCTCAGTAAAGAGAAACTGCACTGATTGGAAGGCATTTTCATTCGGCTCAGGGGAAGGGGGGTGAGGGGGGGTTAAACCTTTAATAATCCGGTCAATTAAAAATGATTAGCTCCTAATGACCCGGTAAACGTTTAATCCTGTCGTTTCTGTGTGGTGGGAATAAATGTTTCCTTTCTGCTCATGTTTCACACGTGTAAAGGTCGCACGAGGTCAACAACGCGTCACCCATCTGTTCCTGCAGGGGGCGCTGGAGTCCCATCCATGGCGGTCTCCATGCTGGAAATGTTGATTCAGCCGTTTCACGTGCTGAGGGAGGGAAGGGCGGGTAAGGGGAGGGAGGGGGATGGACTTGTGCCCGATGTAGGTACGACGTGAGGAAACCAGAGGGGTGGAGACTCTGGGTGGGGGAGTGGTCTCTCTTCGTTGACGTCTCGATGGACCCCCGTGGAGTGGTTTGGGATGGCGGCTGTGACACCAGCGTCAGAGGAACAGGAGCGACGAAGGCGTGCGAGTGAGAACCCGCAAAAAGAAATCCTCCACAGATTCAGACTTATAAAACAGCAGAGCGTGTTTTTCAGAATCAGAATCAGCTTTATTGGCCAGGTATGCTAAAAAAACACAAGGAATTTTACTTTGGTAAACTGTGCTCTCTTTGTACAAATGTATAATATTAAATATCAACAATAAACACAAAAAATAAACAAATAAGCAAAGGCTAATATGAACAAGGCTAAATAGGATGATAATAGTGCAGTGGTGAGTAGTGCAAAGATGCTGAAGTAAACATGAGGAATGTTTTTAAGTATTTACATTAAAAAGTGTGCATATATGATAATTTAAATTAAACAATATATGTCAATTCTGCTAAGAGAATTGTTACATTGTATAAGTTCATTCACAGTGACAGTTTTGTTCCAGGGTTACTTCACAGTGACAGGTCTGACACTCTGTGTTCTGTAACGCCTGCCAGAGGGGAGGAGTTTGAAAAATTTGTGTCCAGGGTGTGAGGAGTCTGCAGTGATACTACCTGCCCGTTTCCTGGCACGGGACCGGTTTAAGTCCTGGATGGGGGGCAGGTCGACACCAATGATTTTTTTCTGCAGTCCTGATAGTGCGTTGCAGTCTGTGTCTGTCCAGTTTGGTCGCAGATCCAAACCAGACAGTGATGGAGGTGCACAGAACAGACTGGATTATGGACGTGTAGAACATGATCAGCAGGAGGATTGAAGCGGATCAATCAGCTGACTGTCTGTAAACAAAGACCCGTCTTTAATAGACCTCATTAATGAGATTCAGGCGAGGATAAGACTGACGGACGGCCTCCTCCCTCGCCGCCGCCACTCACCGTGAAAACACACAAAGATATTTCATTAAGGCCGAGCGGCTCATTTGCATGTTTTCTGAGCACTAATTAAGATATGCAAAATATCCCGGCGAGCGCCGCCGCCTCAGTACATTTAAAGAGACCCGTCGGCTTGGAGGTATGCATGGGGACTCGTCTCTCGCCTCCACATTAATGTGAGACGTAGAGCAGGTTTATCTGTGGGACTCTTTAATATGAACACGGCGTGCAGAGAGGGGACACGGATGATGCAAAGAGAGTGTAAGCTCTCCCAGCGGAGGACACATGGACAGGACGGTCATCAGTCTGAGCGCTCATCATCAGGAGTTCATCGACGAGGAGGCGGACTCACTACGAGATAACCAGGATGGTTTTGAGCCCGAGTAGAACTTCCTGTCAGACGTTCCTGAGGTGTGAGCCGCTGCTTCGGCGTCGGCGTGTGAATGTGTAGGAATGGATGAGTTAATACTGAAGGCTTGCTTCGTCCGCCACTTCCTCGTCGTTCTTTTTACGTCATGTCTTACCTCAGGAGACCCCCCCCCCCGCCCCCCCCCCCGCCCTCCCCCCACTCCTCTCTGACAGGGATACTCCCCCTGCTGTGAGGTGCATGTGTGCAAACGGCTCGACAGCAGAGAACAAATATTCTATTTTATTAATCTGTAATAGTTCAGTGATGATGAGCTCCAGAAACACACACACACACACACACACACACACACACACACACACACACACACACACACACACACACAGAGGAGCTGGATGGTGTCAGGTTGGTGATGGATTGAGGATGAGGTCAGTCCTGAGGGGGATCCAGACTCAGAGGAAAAGACCTCCCCTCTCTCTCTCTCTCTCGCTCTCTCTCTCTCTCTCTCTCTCTCTCTCTCTGTTTCGTGCTGCGTTCCTCTGATGATCTCATCCACACACACACACACACACACACACACACACACACACACACACACACACACACACACACACACACACACACACACAGAGTAAACACACACCTACACACCACATGCACTCATCCCATGGCGGGGGAAACACTGCTGGTGATTCCCTCTTAAAGGAGCCTCGTGATGTTTTGACTGAATATTCTCAGAAAGAAACTTTAGATTTTTTCTTCTATTTTCTTATCATGTTTTACGTCCTGATAAGATGATCAGTGATAACTCTGCTGGTTTCCTGTTGTGAAAGTGACGGCGGCTTTGTGTCGGGGTTCAGTTTTTGCCGTTGCACCGTGACCCTGACCCGTGATAGGTCGATAAATGGTGATCACGTTGGACGTGCAGTTTGAGGGTGGTCAGGGAAACGTGATGCGTCACTCCCAAACCATTTCTGTGTGATTTAATATCGGCATGTTTCAAATTTCTCTCGTTGCTGCAGCAGAAATCATGAAGGTCATAAAAAGAAAGATATTTTACTTTCTTCTGAAACACAGAAGAAAGTAAAATATAGAGTTTTAGTATTTATAGATTTTTGACTTAATGGGAAAACATCCGGGCTAAAAATCCTGTTTTTATAAATTGTACATGATGATGATGAAAAGCGAGACGGGATACTCGGGCGATTGCGAAGTGTGCACGACGTGCATCATCGAAGATCGTGTGATTTCGATCACGTGACCCGGCTCATTTCAGGCTTCCACTTCTCCTGATTATATCCTGCTGCGTTCTCCCATCAGCTCACTCTGACCTTCTGCAGAATAAATATGAGGAGGCTGGAAGAGAAACTCCGGGTGAAGAGAGAAACATTCAGCTGTTTGTGTTCACACATGACGCTCAGCCAGGTGTGAAAACGTTACGTCACTAATCTACAATCACAGAGTGTCTGATCTTCAGGGGTCTTAGAAATCACCTTGTTTACATCGTCCCATCTGTCAACATGGAGGAGGCGGAGCTTATGACCGACAGTGTACTGCAGCCGGTCAGCAGGAGGAGCTCTGTGTCTTGTCGGCGTGGTCAGCAGCACTGAAGAAGAGTGACAGAGACGCCGTCGTACTTTTTAGCGTTTGTGTTCATAAAGTTTAAAACTGAAAGTGAAGAGTCCTCACCATCGTTAAACTGGCCTCGTGAGTGATCCGGACGGGTTATTTTTAAAATTTAAAAAAATGCTAAATATGTTTGTAAGATGATGTGAAATGAACATAAATCATTCTTTTGATATACCGTACAGCACACATCCTGCTGCTGATCCCCTCTCCCTCTCTCTCCCTCTCTCTCTCTTTGTGGCTACCCTCTCTCTCTCTCTCTCTCTCTCTCTCTCTCGCTCTCTCACACTCTCTCACTCTCTCTCTCTTTGTGGCTTCCCTCTCTTTCGCTCCCTGAGTTTTGGCACATGTTGCCACGGTAACCACAGCCTCTGTTTTTTTTTTCTTTTTTTGGCTAAGTTGTTTTGGTGGTGCAGTTTTGAAGGCCCACACTGGGTACCACCACTCCTTTATTTACACACACGCATGCACACACACACACACACACACACACCTACACACACCTACACACACAGACACACACACACACACACACACACACACACACACACACACACACACACTCACACCTACATACACACTCACACCTACATACACACACACACACACATACACAGCAGTATCTGTGATTTCAAGCTCCTCGCGCTCCTCTGTTAATGTCCCTCTCTGCTTTCAGATTCCACAGGAGATTACCCAGAGTGCCGCTGGCCTGAGGCTCGCCAAGAAGAGCGAGGGAGCGAGAGGACGAGGAGCACGCCCAGCAGTGATTTGCGGAGGAGGAGGTGGAGTCTCAGGAAGAGCCCCTCCTCCCTCTACTGAAGCCCCGCCCCCTCTGAGGAAGTGCAGTAAGTGGAGGCTTTTTATACTTACACTCCGTCTGAGGACTTTAATTTGAAAATCTATATACAGTCCCATCCTGCTTGACCGCAGTTTTGTTCCTTTAAATGTTGATGTTTCTTCGCTGCCTGTGCAGGGGTATTAAGTCCAGATGCTACGCTAGCCTCAAGCTAAGCTAACCAGATAACTTTATTCATCCAGCATTTGGGGAGATTAACGTTGAACTTCATGTTTTTATGGTTGTGTAATTTAAAGTCTGAAACTGTGTCTGTAGAGGAAACAGCGCTGAAGTGTCAGACGTAAAAGCGTCTTATAATCACCTCGTTGTTATTGTAGACCGTAAATAATAGGCTGAAGTTTGAGGGGGGGTTGTTTTGATTTGTTTTGTATTTTCAGGGGTTCAAACTTGTCACCTTTCGGCGAAATTCGCCGTTTTGGATACCAAATAGGTCATTTGTGTGATTCATTTAGATCTGCAATAATAATATTTGGAGGCGGTGGGGATAAATCTGCGACCCGAGCGCCGAGCTGTCATGCTTCTTGGGTCCCGCCAACATTAAGTCGTTTCATACTGATTGCGGTCAGAGCGGTCTGATTGCTCAACACGGCCTGAAGAAAGTACTTCTGGGCCCTGCAGCCAATCATTGCAACGCGGTCGGCATGAACCCGGCGTCCGCGTTGTTACAAAAATCTTGGAGGTGCTCGGCTGGGCGCTCAGACCCTCCGCGGACCATTCTCGCGCCGACCGCGATTGCGCAATATCTGCATGCCGACCGCAAGAGGCATGAAACCTGATTCAATGAGTCGCAAAGTGACAGCTGGTCAACACATGTAATAAGGCCAGAGGGAATATAAACTTAATGAAAACCAGCAGGAGCAAAACATCAGCTTAACATATTGATAATGTTACATATTTTATGATAGAAGATATGCAAAAATATTGTCATACTTGATGACTGCATTATGTTCTCTCAGACTCTTGCTCTGAGAGCTACTTGCATAGTGACTGCCCATCACATCAACCCTTAGTAGAACATGGTAAGTCCTGTTCTGCAAATTCATCCCATTTATAAAAAGGGACTGAAGGTTGGGAGCATGTGTTTTTCATGTTTCATTGAAGCTTTATCAAAAAGTTAGAACAGAACATGGATATAGACAAGCAATTGTGTTTTTCTTATTGTTTGCACTGCTTCTTTAGTCGGTCTGAATGCTAAAATCGTCTGTAAATTCACAAATGATTAAAAAAAAAAAAAAAAAAAAGTCAAACCGCTGTTTCAAGCCATGATATTTACGCCCCTGTTACGTTTCGCTTTTAATCTGAATGTCGTCTAGGCATAATGGTGGGATGAAGAGACCTCCCCCTCTCCCCCATCTTCAGAGGTAGTAACAGAGGAGAGGCGGGATCAGCTGAGCCAGCGGTGGGAGAACAGCGCTGTGTGTGTGTGCATGTATGACTGTGTGTGTATGTGGAGCTGCCGCTGTGCTGTGCTTGCTCAATGAAGAAACACTATGTGGCCTCACAGACTGGGACGTCAATAACACGCAGAATCAATTTGAACGTACAAAGACGTGATGACGGCTGAGCTTAATTACAAGACTTTTGCAAATAAAGCTGCCTGAAAACAGGCTTTTAACTATAAACAGGATCATCATTTACATAATGTCCAGTAGAGGTAGTCACCTCTGAGGTCGTCCATGGGGGGGGAAACTACTCGCTGACATTATTCACAAACAACAAAAACAGAATATCTCTCTTGAAATCCACGGGATATTTAAACATCTCGCGTTTTGTGTTTGTCCTTTATTAACACTGTCCCACAGGAAGCGGCAATTCTTTCGACCAATCGACAGACTGCAGTGTGTCTAGCTCCGCCCATTAGGGTCGGATCGGTGGACTTGGCACCCCAACAGGAGGGTCGCAAAAAAGTAGGACTCGCATCAGTTATTTTGGTATCATTTGACTGTGGAAAGTAACACCGATAAATGAACGGCAAAAAAAAGGCCAAAAATAAATCTTCAAAAAAAAAAAAAAAAAAATCTCTTATTTGAACTAAATGACGGTTCAGAGTGTGAGATCTTACCGAGCGTATGAGCTGGAGTCACAGACGTTATGAAGCCGAGATGTGCTCGTTGTTGGATTCCTCTGATTCCTCTTAATCGTTGAAATAGCTTATAATGAGAACGTGGAGAGACTGTTTTAAAGCTGGATGAGATTCTGACGTCGTTAATCTGGGAACCTGTTCCATATTTGTTGCTCCACAGGCGGTTGGTTAACGCAGATCATCTGCAGACCCAAAACAAAGATGTTTCCTGGTCATTAAGAGCGAGGACTTTCTGCTCCTCTCTCTTTTTTAAATCTGTAGTTTGTGTTTGGCTGCACAGCTCCAGTAATTTACTGACTCTCCTCTGCTTTATGATTCTGCTTTATTCTCTTTTACGATGTGTTCTTTTGGCTGCAATGATCAGCAGAAGAAGAAAAAGATTTCTGTTTCCTGTCAACGATGATTCATTCTTCATCCACTCTCTCAGACGTATCTGAAACATTTGTGAGCCGAGAGTTGTAATTTCTACATAGCAGCAGCCAGAAAGCGTCCCAATGTAAGCAGTCGGGCATCGTGTGGCTGCGTTCCCCAGCCAGCAGGTCAGAGGTCAGTCTTTATAGAAACAGTTTCTCCACCCTGAAGCTCGGGCCGGACCTGAACAGCTTGACTAATCGCAGCAGGAGACGAGGTGTTACTAAACCGAGATCTCGTGTCAGAACTGAAACCAGGAGAACGTCCAACAGCTCAGTGTGAAAACACACCTCGACTTTAAGTTTGAGTCCATAAAATGTGTGAGATGATACGACAGTTTAGTCAGGTTAACGTCGGCGTGGACGTCCTGCTGAGAGACTCCTCGTCTCTCTCTCTCGCTCTCTCTCTCTCTCTCAGAGAACATGCAGCTCCATTCAAAAGTAGGGAAAACAAACAGGACTCGTAAAGAGTGACGCCTGTAAACACGGCCGGTGTTAATCTCAGAGATTTGTTCTGCAGAAACGAGTCGGAGAAAATCCAGACCGTCAGAGGAGGGCGAGCAGAAGAACGAGAGGAACAAAGTCGTGAAAGCTCACCTTTACCCTCCCACAGAGATCAGAGCGTTTCAGGTGTAACTGAGGTAGTGTCACCAGATCGAAACGTCCACACAACTCTGAAGTTTTTAACAACGTGATCAATGAGTATCCTGAGGGAGACTCTTAGCGTTTCTTAAATGTCAGTATCGTCCACATTAATCGCTATTGCACACTTTCACCAAATCATGCAGCGCCAGCTCAAACTGAGGTTCAGGCCGTCACAAATATCAGACGAGCGATCTGTTATCTGTCTCTGAAATGTCCTTTGTTCACATGTTGGTGAATCAGAAAACTTAAAATCCAACAAACCGGCACGTACTTCTGGTTCCTTTTGTCCCTCCGGCGTCCTTCAGTTCCTCCGACTCAAAGCGAAGAAAATGTGTTGAATCTCAAGGTCTCTGGAGGAACTTCTGGTCAATTCAAGCTGAATGTTTCTTCTTCTCTGCTTTTCTCTTCTGTGTTTAACCACAAATATTCTGCATCATTTAGAAATAATTCTTACGTCTTATAAGAAGGGGGGTGGTGGCGGCTGGAGAGAGAGGTACACCTGGACCATTTTCAGACGAGCAAGAAAAGGAAATGTCAGGAGACCTTTCTGTGCCGGAGAGAGAAGTCGGGGACAATTTGGAAAATGGGACATTTTCATTTTCAAAATAGAAAAATTTCACAGAAGGTCAGTGATCGTCGATTTTAAAACGTGCCGATGAAGGGAGGACATGAAACCACAGTTTGGAATTCCGAGTTAAGTATCGAATAATCGGACGGAACAAAACGAGGAGTGAAGTTAAGAGACGGAGACGTGGTACTCAAGGAGAAGAAAAAGAGCAGCGAGAGAGGCTCTTAACCACGAGGGACGACACGGAGAGATGTGGTTTTTAAATCAGGTAGAGTGTGCGTGTGTGCGTGTGTGTGTGTGTGTGTGTGAGAACAGTGTGGTTCCTCCTCAGCTGGATCCAAAGAGCTCAGTTCAGCAGGTTCAGTTGAAGCCTCTGCTTCCGTCTTGGCGCTCTAATTAACAATCCGAACTGCAGCTGAAGACGGCACATTGTGGGGGCTGGGAGTTTGTGTTAAAAAGTTTAGGTAACCACATCTGGAGACGTCATGGAGGTCCAGAACAGAATATTTGTCATACGGATAAATGTCTCACAACCAGGACGGAAACAAAGCTGACTGACGATCGACATGTCAGACGACAAGGGACGACCAGAAACCAACCATCAGCGGTTCTCAACTGGCCTGGATTCAGGACCCAACACCACCTCTTAAAGAGAAACTGTGACCCAGAGTCTGGAAAATATTTATTTAGGTTCAACCAGTAAGATGTGTGTTGAGTGAAATGATAAACCACCATATGATCAGACATTAAGGAAACATGCTATGTTGAAGTGCTGGCTTCTCTAACAACAAGGCAGCAGCCAGTATGTCCTCCTTCTAACTTTAGATTCTGGTCCTGTATGCTCTGGATTTGTTTGGACCAGAGAAGGTAGGTGGTTTTAAGGCACCCCCACACGGCTGTTTCGGTTTGCCAGATATGAGACCAGTTATCAGGTCAAACCAACAGGTATAGCAGCGATGGAAGCGGGCAAGAAAACTGGTTCAGATAGAAGTGATTGTACCCAACTTAAAAAGCCTCTGCATGTTTCTAATAAGCTCCACGAGCAGAAACGTGCTCAAACTAGGATCAATATTGGAGATGCTTTTGAAAAATGGAGAGAGGTTAGAACACAGAAAGGTTTACAGACAGAAGAGCTGGCTAAACACTGAAGCTTCAGTGTCCACCACATGGCAACCTGCGTGAGCATTGACTCTAGAGAGGAGGGGGCGGGAGGAGACAGCTCTCTACAATGTTTAGAATTTGGACTGCAGTGCCCATTTTAAACACTAGGTGTCAGAGTTACATACTGCTCCTTTAATGAGAAAATGGGACACTTGAGATTTTTGTCCTCAATGTAAGAATCTGAGACAATAGGCATCAAAACTATTTGAGTCCCACTTGAAACCAGAAAAGAATGAACCGTATTAATTTTACTTTGAGTCTTAATATATCTTAAAGACGATGTTAAATCGCGTGCAGCCACCCGGGTGAAAGCTTAAAATGCTTCTTTAAACCAAATGAGATGAACATCCTTCTGATTTCTGTCCATGTGCATCTCTGAGCCCGTCCGAAACTCACATGCTGGATGTTTCCTGAGCAGATCTAGTCAGCAGTCTGAGGGCTCACTAACAGAAAACCTGACCAACCACAGCCAAAACTCACCAGCGTTTGGCTGCAGTCCAGTCAGCTTCTTCAGCGATTTCCTGGGCTGCAGCCAGCCTGCGGGCGGCTGCCAGCCCCGCTGGGTGCTGGGGAAGGTCTGTTTTCTCGGCCCCTCTGCTTTATTGAATGGGCTCTGTGGAGCTCGGGGGGGCGGAGCGGCGTGCTAACACTGCCAGGGTGATGGGAGCAGTTTGCACACGGGTCAGCACAGCTAAAAATATTTGCATCAAAGGTGCACGTAGAATGAAAGCCTCCACCAAATGCCACATGGCTCAGGTTGCAGAATCGGCTCTGCACCTGATAATTCGATGTGTTTTTTCACCTCTCCTTCCTCACTTTGGGAGACTAACTCACCTGTTTTCACGCTGCGCGAGCTTCACGACCTTCAGGCCTTTGAAACCTGATTAAAAAGCTGCAGAATCATTTAGTAAATGAATACGAGTTGGGAGAAGATGAGGCTGTTTACTCCTTTGCTTTCAGAAAAGCTTGCAGACATTTTGCTTTCTCACCACTGAGCTGTTTCACCGTATGTATGGCGCCACACGTCTGGCTCTCAGCTCGTTTGTGAACGTCTCAATTATGCGAGGAATCAAAATATTTAACGGAACATCACAACAAATCAGCCGCAGCAGATCGACGTGTTTGAGTTGTGTTTGTTTGTCTCCTGATGAAACAAAGGACACACGATGAGAGCGATGCCCTAATGTTGTGTCACTCTCTGATCACTCTGCTGTTAATAAAATCGCCATCTGTTGCCTCCAAATGCTGCTGCGGCTGCTGCTGGAGACGCTGAACACGAGTGACGGCTGCGGCGGTGGTGTTTTAGCAGGAAGTGAGTGATGGATCTGGACAGAGGGTGGGAGTGTGAGGAGCGGTGTGAGGGCTGATGGGATCTCCACAACCGCTGGTGGAGGAATCGACTACGTGGGAGAGAATGAGTCACCCTAAAACACACACACACACACACACACACACACACACACACACACAAACACCTGTGGAGGAGGAGGTGTGTGTGTGTGGGCAGGCAGTGTGTCCGGGCAGATTGCTGCTCGCCCCTCTCTCTCTCTCTCTCTCTCTCTCTCTCTCTCTCTCTCTCTCTCTCTCTCTCTCTCTCTCTCTCTAGTATGAAGCCTCTCTGCTGCTGAACCTCACATCCACACTCCTCCTCCTCTTATTCGTCTTTTCTCTTTTGTGCCTCTTTCGGCACTAACACACCTGAGCCGGAGCGGCTGTCGTGTCTCGTAGTAGCAGGAGACGCTCTGCTCGTGGTGATTCACTTGTTTTGCTCGCTGCTTGTGTGATTTTCCTGGAGTGTAAAGTTCTTCTCTTTAAGTTTGTGTTGTGTTCAGTCTGTGAAATGTTTTTGTCTTTCTAGGCGATAAATGCGTCATCTAAAATCTGTGCAATGATTCAAAGGTCAAACTTTTTCAATTAAATGTGCAGAAAACACAATTTAACACCATCAAGATGAGTCTGCAAACATTTTATTATCACAGCTGAGAGGCTGTTCTGTGTCTGAAAGACGACCAGATTTATTAATCCACGACGAGGCTGTTAATTGTGCCATGTTAAAAAAGCATCTTTTGAAAGTTTGTTTTTGTCACTGAAAGGCTCAGACCTTTATTCTCTGACAACACGACAGGAAAAAAAGAGGAAACATTTAATTTTCTATTCCTGAAAAGGGGCGTGTTAAAATAAATGGTTTGTACGATGCATGGCGATGTAGAGGATTCTGCATCGATGCAGAGATTGAACATAATCAATTGTTGCATACAGACGCTGCACAGGTGCCGACAGGAAGTGGCCAGAGGCAGAGCACAGGTGCTGACGGGAAGTGACCACAGGCAGAGGACAGGTGTAAACAGGAAGTGACCAGAGGCAGAGCACTACATTGACATCAGCATCAAAACCATCCTAAATATAATCATCATCGTCATCATGAAGGTTGTAGGTGTTTATAGAGATTTGGGTCTTTATCTTTTTCTTAAAGGTGCAAAGGGACTCTGCAGATCGAATTAAGTTTGGTATTTCGTTCCACCACTGCGGGGCGACAGAGGAGTAGAGTCTAGTTAGAGACTTGTTGTGAAGGTTGGATCAGACGCCTTTCATTGGCAGAGCGTATAGGGCGGGAGGGAGTGTAGACCTGGAGGAGCCGTTTCACAGCGAGCAGCAGGGACGTCTCTAACGTCTCATAACGCCTTTAACATACAGGCTCCTCTGTGTTTAAGTTAAAGTTTAGTCTCCGCCTGTAAAGAACAGGAAGTACCAGTGAAACGCAGCAATGTCAGAGTTTGGCGCTCCACTTGGCTAACGTTAGCCTCTGGGTGCTGCTGTATGAAGCATTCACTAAATACTTTATAAAGCGTCAGCCAGAGGCTCGCCGCATTCATCATGCAAAGCTAATTATTAAGTTAAGAAGAGCAGAGTGTCTCGTCTGAAGATGAACTACAGGATCACTCCTGCGTGTCTCTGCAGCCTCACCTTCTCTGCTCCCCTGACGGATCATCAGTCACTGAACTAAATCAGATTTCTGTTCAGGAAGCAACTTTAAAACCAGAGCTTTGCTAAAAAACTCTGCTTATTTGCATTTATTCCAACAAAAGAGAAACAGCAGCAGGCCAACAAAGGAAACCACATCGTGTGTTTACAGATGTTAAAACGTATAAAGTCAAATTAAGTTTGAGCAGAAATCTCCGACGGATGAATCCCAACGTTCTCACTCCCTGATGTCCTCATGGAGCCGACAGCGGGCGGCTGTTAAACTAATATTTCCTCACATTTAACCTCCTCCTTGTTGGATGAATAAAAGCGCTCTGTTCCAGAAGTGTCTTCTCTTCAACAGAAACTCAAAGTTCAGCCGCAGAAAACAGTTTTTATTTAGCGCTCCATTGTTCTGCAGACATGCAGCGTGTCAAAACAGCAAATTCATGCAAATCAGATGAACCGCGTCTGGGCTCATTTACATTCAGACTCTTTGCAAAAACTAAAAAACAGCAGAATTTTAAAACGTGGCAAAGCTGCTGATTTTATAATTAATACAAAATCATGTTAACAACATTATTTAAAACGGGAGACGCAGTCTTTGAGTCGAAGTTGTTTCTGTGTTTTCAAACCTGGACTCTTTTCATATTCTCGGCTCTGACTGAGAAATAAATACTAAAGCATGCTGAATGACTGAAGACCGCTTCGGCCTGCAGCCATGAAACAGGCTGCAATGGCTGCAAACTCAAACCTGGCTGAATCAAAGTGCGTCCACTAAAAGGCCCTCAGCGATGTCAGTTGGAAACGGTGACATTACTGCTCTTTTCTCGTAGCCTCCAACGGATCTGGCCCATTAGAAACCAGGACTAGGTGTGTCAGGACTTCTGCAGGGAATTTCCTGGACCACATTTGTTGTAGGGAGACCGAGTTCTTGTTCCCATCCTGGAATGGTCTGCCTGGTGTCAAAGTCCAAGAAATGTAATGATAATAAATCGTTAAGAGGTGAGTGGCGCCCTCGCGACTCTTGTTCCGGTCTAAAGGGTTCCTTTAGCCTGAAGAAGGTCTGGAGGACCACCAAAGGCCTCGAGTATCTTCATCGTCACGTCCCTGTGCATGGATTAAATACAGATAGAATATTTAACACACGCTCTAACCAGTGGAGGCCGTAGTAGATGAGCAGCTCCAGCATCCGGAGGTTAAATAACCGTGTGTGTGGCGCTCAATGGAGCCATGAAAGAAAACAACCGGAGCCATCCCTCTGAAGACAAGGCGCTAAACTTTCTACTCTTGGATCTCTTCATCTCTTAGTTGAGGGAAATGAAGATCCAGTTGAAAACCATCTAAAGGTCTCAGCAGGTTAGAAGTGTCTCTCTGTGGTTCCCCCCCCCCCCCCGTCTCCGAGACTCTGAGGAACTGGGTCCACAAACGATAAGGAGGTCAGGATTTAAGCCGCGCTAAAGCACTTCTCCTCCAGACAGTTTTGGGATTTTTAACTGAAGGCCCCCCTCCGATGAAAGCAGCTCAGTCCTTCTGGAGTTTATCCAGCAGCACATAATTGAGGCCATGATGAAGTCAAGTGTTTTTCAGAGTAATGAGTGTTCGACTGGTTTATTCTGGAAGGTAGATCCGCCTCACTGCTCTCTCCCCAGTCCCCCTCCCACCCACCACGCATTTGTTCAATTTAGCTAAGTGCCACTCAAGAGATATTCCTTAAAAATAACACAAATAACAAATTGATTTTCTTTTTTCGGAGGGGGGAGGGGGGTTAGAGAGGAGCAGATTTTACATGTTTTTAAGAGCTTCAGTGACGGCACAAAGTGAGATTTTAAAGGTAACTAATCCAATTACGCTGGAAGAAGAAGTCTTCCAAACGGAGGAGGAAAACAAGCTAATTGCGACAGAAGGAAGCAGCAGAATGACCCACATTTAGCCCCTCAGCTAATCACCAACAAAGTGTTCAACTTTAGGATGCATTTGTCCCAAATCACAGCCCGTCTCTGGCTCCGGTCTACTCTCAGTTTGGCAGAAAATTGAAAAAACTGAGAAGTTTGGCAGCAGCTCTTCAAACTCTTCAGTTTCAGAAGAGGGGGAGTTTTAAAGTCTGCTGTTTTAATAACTCATAGAAGTAAAACCAGGAGGAGCATCACTGTACCTACTCTGCAGAAACTGTTGGATTATATCAACATAACCCTGATGATGTCATAGTGAGGAAAGGCAGGCATTGGCTGAAACCAAGCGTTCATTGATGGATCGATTTAGTAGATATTAAAGTCTCATCTGGATTGCAATTAAATCAGTTCAGTCTCATGAAGAGTGCATCCAAAGTTCAAGTATTATTGATTATAGCGTGGCAGTTTGTTAGGGAGATGCATTGTGGGAAATGTAGTGAGTATTCTATGAAGCTTGCTCTTCTGCATCTAGTCCTCTAAATTTGAAAAAGTTCAAAACAATCTGACCTTGCTGAAGCCCAAACTTTATATCCATCCATCATCTAACCCCTTTTTCCAGTTTGAGGTCACGGGGGTGCTGGAGTCGATCCCAGCTGTCATTGGGCGAGAGGCAGGGTTACACCCTGGACTGTTCACCAGCCAATCACAGTGCTGACATATAGAGACTGACAACCAGCCACACTCACATTCACACCTACGGACAATTTAGACACAGAGAGGCTCCTGTCAGATGGGGATTCAAACCAGGAACCTCGTCACTGTGAGGGGACAGCGCTAACCACTGCACGGTGCCGTGCAGCCCTAAACTTTCTACAGATGTGATCATGAGTAACCCGTTTCAAAGTCTTGATCTGCTTCACACATGGAGCATTTAGTGGAAGAATTTCAGAGTTGATTTAAGTCAGCTGGTCAATATTTTTGTTACTTGAACACGTTTAAATTTCATGTCATTTGAAATGAGATCTCTAGTTATAATAAAAAGCGCATCATAAGTCATACTTCTTACCCAAAGCTACAGAGAAAGAGAGAGAGAGAAATGTCTGCTGACAGATAAACATTGGCAACTATCCTACGTATGCAATTTAGACACTGCAGGAGTTTGTCTGCAATTTTTTAGTAATTTAACATTTAACATTGGGAGCCTAGGACTCTGGTATCCAAGCGTCACTCGATTGTCTGATTTTTACGAAAAACATATCAATGTTTATAAACCTGGTAAACTGACGACTGTAAATAATAAAGAAATGATAGATATTTAGGGAACGACATACAACCAACGTCCCAAGTTTGAGTTGTACGTCGAACCCCAAAATGAATATCCCAATAAAAAAGAAATGTAATATTTATACATTATTAAAAATATAATGTTTGGGGCCTTTCTTTTCTTCTTCATAGGTTCAACTCTGAGGAGAGGACAGAGACAGAGATCCGGTTTAGTTAAATATCAAACCAGCTGCAGACTGTGACTTTTGCAAGTAATTTATTGAGACGTAAAGTGTCTGCTGATGATTTAACATCCTCCGCATCGAGATTTGTCTTTTCTGCAAGTTTTCATAAAAAGCTAAACACTCATGTTTGTGGGTTACTGTCATACACATTTAAAACGTGCGTGCAGAAATGTGAAGTCTTTAGGAGTGCAGAGAAGGAACGTCGGTGCTGGAGCAGCGTTCTGAATAACCCAGATTTCGATGCAGCTCAGGTGTTTTTCCTGAAGAGTGCAGCGAGAGTGTTTGGTTTCACAGAGCTCAGATCACATTTCTGCTGCTCAGAGGTGGTACGCCGCGATACTTCACTGATATCAAACAGCACTCCCAGTGAAGGCCAATTGGAGATAGACTGCTGGGAAATTTCTAAAATTACTATTCCAAATTTACAAGGTGGAGCGCTGCCACTGTTAGACAGTTTAGGGAGAGCCGCGGTGCGTAAACCGTTTCAGTTCGTCTCCTGCTGTGATGCAATCTGTTACGAGCATCAGTCAAATCACCCTCTCTGTTAGAGGATAAGAAAACACCGCCGTCAGCCAAGTCGGTAAACTCAGTAAACATTATGGAGGATTCCCCAACCTGCATTTTCTCTGCAGCTTGAGCTGCAGCGTCTGGGCTCGCTCAGAGGGAGGCTACAGCAGCAGGGAAGCATTCAGAGAATACCTACAGGTACTTTTAGCACACGCAGAGGCCTCTGTTGTGGACATGTGAGGACTCAGGATGAACACGCTCTTTTAATACGGTCACTGGAGAGCCGATTTTTCACCACGTAATTGGAGGCTTCCTCGCTCCTTACTTCCTCTTTGATTAATCCAGAACACAATCTGCTCGCTGCCTGCTGCACTGAACACAGATGCACTTTATGTCTGCAAATATTTCATTTCCTGGTTTTTCCTTTTTCACCAATTTTTGTCCATTTTTAATTTCACAACTCTCATAAAGACTGCGGGAGATAAGAGGAACATCTTTAGAATAAATGATGGGTGACGAATTAAAGAAAAACCTCGAATAAAAGAAGAAAAAAAAGTATGAATATAAAAAAAGGATTAGAATCAGATTCAGCCAGGCGTCTGATACTAGTTCACAAACATGAGTTAGTCTGGAAGGTCTCGGTTAGTATCTGATATCTGATGGCCGTTATCACCTGGCACGTACCAAAAATGCTGAAAGATACAACCAATCAGAGCCAAGAAACCTGTGATTTAGCTGTAGGCTTCTGGATAGGAAGCAAGTTCCAATGTCAGAGTCAGAAGGCTTCTAGTCCAACATAATGCATCGACTTTTCACATGACATCCTCCAGTTATAAACTACATTTTTATTTTCTGGTCAGCTGAACAGATACTGACACAATGGCCGACTCTGAGAGTTCGATGCCTGCAGCAGCCACTTCAGTGTCGAATGAAAATGTATTTGGCTATGTTTAAACCAGCTTATATCTTCCACAATGGTTGGGATCGGCCTCCAGTCAGATCAGAGCAAAGGAAATGTGACCATAAGTCAGAACGTTTTCATGCAGTCAGAAAAAAAACTGGGCGTTTAAAATCCATGTCAACACGTTTAGTGTGACTGAAATGCTCAAATTTTCAAAGTCCCACGAACATGTACAGATTGTGCTGATAAAGGAAAAACTAACTCTTTCATTCATACACATCAGTCAGACCCAAACTGGACAAGGCATTCTGAGCATGCTCCACAGTCCACAGGCCCCGGAAGTCGATATTATATATAAGTGCGTCGCATAGCAGAAGTCGCAATGTCGTCTGCATACGGATATCTCTTTTGGGCTTGTTGTGTCTCTATTTAGAGACAGGACAGTGGAAGGAGCCAGACATTGAGGAGAGAGTTGGAAATTAGCCACAGGTATAATTCCAACCTTGGAGAACTACGGCCTCCGTAGAAGGGCCAGCACACAAACCACTACCCTCGCTGGAGCCTCATCGTGCATTACATTTGGACCAAAAGTAGGAACTTTGACAACACTTCCTTCTTTAGAGGCACTTAAACAACGTTGTGTTGAAGTAATAAACTCTCACATGTTCTATCTTTCTTTTTGCCAAGTTTCTGCAGCTAACTCGAGTCTTTGTGTAAAGTTGATCCAGTTTCAGCTCAGCCGGGTCTTCTGCTCTGTGTTTTTTTGGACTCTTTAGCACCAGAAGGTTCATAGCCATGCAATGGTTGTATGTTTATCACGGTCACCAGGTCCAGACTGAAATATGTAAATATTTGATCTGAGATGTTCATGCTCACCAGACGATGCATCTTTCCATTTCCATCAAAACAAAATCAGAGTTCAACATTTTATACCCTTTTTGGTCAAACTCTGCAGAAGTAGAGCCACAGTCTTAGGTGCACTAGCATGCTAATATGCTAACATTATATTTGCGTAACATATTATTTTCCCTATCTCTTCATCGTTGTATTTTGACTTCTGTGGTGTCAAAAGAAATCAACTTTCATGAACAGTGAGCTTTGTTTCTTGATACCCAATGAGTCCTGCTGAGAGACCTGATCCAGGATGAAGGAAGTAGGAGGGTTGAGGATGTCGAGGATGAATTGAGACGGGATAAATTGGATTGGAGGAACAGAGAGTCTGAGATTTAAAAGCGAAAGCTCCTAAAATGTATTTGTACTGCAGGATTTTCCATCAATTCCCCGATGACAAAGATGGTGTAACGGAGAGAAAGAGACGAAACAGCGGCCATAAAATCAGAGTGCGAGTACATTTCTTATAGATTAGTTGTTACTTGGTTCCTTGAATTTGTCCTGATGTCTGTTGATTACATTTTTCAAAGCGGTTTTATTGGCTTGTCGTCTGTTTTTATAAACATGGTAGTTTTCCTCTCGGGGCTGGAAACAGTCTGAGCGCAGAGACGTGGAGCGAGGCTCAGTCTGTACAGTATTACCCGTGTTGATTCCTCCTTTTGTGAGCTTGATTTCTGAGAGGCTATTTTGCATTTCTGCTGCTCGACTTTCTCCTCAAGAGTGGAAACAACAGAAACAGCCAGACCTGGACCGAGACTGAGTGTGTGTGCCTGAGGCCGAGATCCACCCTGAACGCTGTTACACAACATTGGCAGCTCTTTACATGTTCGAGGCCTCTTCCTGGTTTGATGTATATTTATTGTTGCGGTGTGCATATTCACCCAGATGTGTAAAGTAACCCTGAACATGAAGCTTTGTCTTTCTCTGGTGCAAACCAAATCTTTCCGTATACTCTTGACTTTCTGAAGCAGGCACCGAATATCTTTAGATTTGTCAGATTGTTTCTTATTCTTTGATCACACATCAGTGGTGAATCAACAGGAATTGTTGGCTGGTATTGAATGCACACGTTCTGATGCCTGCAGAATGATTTCTATGTAAAAGGATTCATTAAGTATTTTTAAGGAAAATCTGCTTCGACAAAAGAGAATTAGGGCGCACACTTCACCCCCAAAAGTCCAGTTAGTTTGACCAGTGTGAGTTCTCCGTACACTTTCTTGGCCCTCGCACGCTTTGAAGAGGTGAGCTTCAGAACGCTACAGTTCATGCGCGAGCAGAAGCACGGGTACACTTCATGGACAGCCTTCATTATGGAGAAATCCTGTAGTGTTCTGTCTGTATCTGACTTACATTACTCTAAATAAGCCTCAAAGTCAGTAGCAGCAGATAAGATAAGAGATAAGATATCTTTATTGTCACTGTACAAGTACAACAAAATATTGTTGGAGCAAGCCTGTAGATGCCTAATATCCGAAATATACAAATACTAAAACCAAATATTCAAATAAGAAATACAGTTAAATAATACAACATAGTATACAATGTACAATTAATTTGCAGGTGACAGGTATAGAATTAATATATTGCATAGCTGTCATGTTCTCTGTGTTGTGAGGATGTGGACTCGACCACGTGTCCTTTTTTACGTTTTTGAGTAATGTCTTGTAAAGTAAGCATGCATCATAATAACGTAAAGCCATGCATGTGTTGTATTAGGACGGTAAACTCAAGAGGTAACCATGCTCAGGCCTGGTTAGTCCTGGAGCAGTGTGAGAGCAGGCCAGCGGGGGAGGGGGACAATCGTTGTTTAGTACGACAAGGGGTAACTGGGCCGAGTGTGAGTGCGCCCAAATGGTAGCCCATGAGCATACCCTGCGTTATTATCTATTTTACTGAAAGTTGTACCATATTGGAGAACATTTACTGAACATAAATCTAATTAGACGTCGGCTCAATTAGTCGTGGACTTGTTTACAATCTGTCTTCTGTTTTTAAACCAAAGAATTCACATGCTGGTGGCCGTTGAAAATAATGCAGGTTTAAAACCTTTTTTATGGGGAGACAGTCGAGGGAGGAACACACGCTGATGATTTAAAATTAGATGTACATTTGCATGTAAAATGTCACTGTATCCTGTAGGAAAAGGAAAAAGATTGGCCCAAAGCCAACCATAAAAAGACAGCTGAGATCTTCCCCGCTGAAGTGATGCTGAGGCTCGTGAAAACCATTATATCCACTTTAAACACTGAGGTTATTGAGTTTCAATCTGGCCTTCAAAATCAATTTATGTGAGGGGAACAAATGCTTCCATCGAATTAAGGCGAAGAGTTCATTCAGTCAGCGCTGCATTTGAAGACAGGGATTCCAGGAAGTTTACAAACCTGCGGCAAAAAATAAAAAGATGGGGCCAGCTAAGAAAAGCAGATCCACCAGAAGGTCCTCACAGAGTCGGAAGATCTGGGTAACGGGAGTTGATCTCCCAATGCTTCCTTCTTTACAGCAGAGTGTGGGAGTCGCACAAAGCCTACATCTGTGCAGCATTACACTTGTTAATCTGCTCTGAGAGGCCAAAGCCTGTTTTCACTGTAATAACATCTTGGTTCCCTCCAAATCGTTCGTCCCTGAGGGGGTGCAAAGAGTTACAGCACAGCCTCAGTGTGTGAACAGAAACTTTGAAATCCACAGAGCTTGTCCTTCTCGGTCGATTGGTTCGAAGTGTTTAACCTGGAAACCAAAAGGTCGGGTATTGTTTAGGTCAACAGGCGCAGAGCCCCTCCATCAAATCCATAGTGTGTTAGGAGTTTCCAGCTTTCAGGGAACTAAAACTCTTAAAAAAGTTACGTAAAGGTCGTAGAGTTAACAATAACAGATTTCTAAACTTCAATATGATCCTTGTAAAACGATGTCACTCCATGTTTGATACCACGGCAACAAAATAAGACATTCTAGGCATCCACGATTGGATAATTTTTGGTTTTCAATCATCAAGATTTGCAGGTCAACTCCTGCACAATGTCTAAATCATGAACATGTTTTTGCAATTAAGACAGTGCTCTCTCTCTTTCTCTCTCTTTAAAACATGACTGAAGATCTGCAGTTTTTTTAAACAGCTCAGTAGTTTTCAATGGTTTCAATCATTAAAATAAAGAGATCGTATCTGTTTGAATTGTGTGGTGGACGATCTTTTTTAAAGCTTTTATTTAAAGCTTCCCTTTTCTGTAATGGAGGTGGGGTTAACGTGATATCTCAGCGTTGACTGAGTCTATGGGGGAGGGGTCCAATGTGAGATTTTTTCATCCCGCCCAGAGATCCTGGAGACGCCCCTGACCACACCTGACCATCTTTAGGTAAGATCAGGCCCGCCTGCAGAAATGACAGGGTCCCTAAAAGACCCAGTGAACTGGCCCACCCAGGTTATGATTTAAATCAACGAACTGAACATTCGATCAGTAGGGTTAGCGCTAGCCTCCTGGCTAACGTTAGCTCCCATCAGCCTTTGGAGCCGACTAAAGAAAGCTTTCCCCTTTAGCCCCTCTTAAGGGTGGCCTACTTTAAGATCAGGGAGATTTAATCAGCGAGGACATAGCTTTGTGGACAGAGATCAAATGTGGACCCGGTTCTTTTAAGGGTCCGATTCCAAATCGAAAAACATTCGATGTGGCTATCGAGTCAAGTGGGTCCTATAGCGTAACGTTTTATCACGAGTCATTTTTAAAAAATGAAATCACTGGTGCACCAAAAAACCATCCAGACTGATAGAGTTTTTGAATGATGTTGAATCACCAGCCAACATGTATTAAACCACATTCAATTGCTTGTGAGGATGTCTGAGCGTGCTATAAACATTGTACGTACGATTTGATTTTCCAAGCTCGACTCAAACCAATGCAGTACATATCTGGAAATAACAACATCAATCTACCAGCAAATGTAGCTTTAACCTTTAGCATTAGCATAACACTGACTGGAGCTAAAGCTGTAGGTGTAAAAATGTCTTTCAAATGAGGGAGCTCAGACTTTACTCACATTTGAATGAAAATGGAGGAAACCTCCAGAAAGAGGAAAAACCAGCTAAAGACGCGGATTAGAAACCCCTCAGAGGTACAGATGCTGGTGGAGCAGCTGAGTCTTAATGGAGATCCAGGCTGGAGTTGCTGGGACCAAACTGTTGGACCGAGCTAGCAGCTAGAAGGACGACAGCCGGTTCCTTGGTAGAACGACAGAAAAGCCAAAACCAGTAAGAAGCAAACAAACTGGACTCGTCACTGCAGGGTTTACAGGAATCCTCTATGACTCCTCTGAAGATCAACATGGAAGTCAAGGCCTCTGACCACCCGACATCCGTGCTCTGGGGGTGGTTTATTTTGTCTCTGTTTGAGGGTGATTCGTCTTTGTGCGTGCGTGCGTGCGTGCGTGCGTTCGCTCAGATGACTTGAGTTTGACGGCGTCACAGGAATTAACAGGATGTTAGACGACAAGAAGTTACACCAACACACAGTGGTCTCTCTGTCTGCTTTTTTAAACGGTTTGTGTTTGTTTATGGCAACAGGAGATTAAGACCCATCTGGTGTGTGTGTGTGTGTTTTTCTTTATTGTGTGTTTGTGTGTGTGATGTGGGTGGCTGGGTAGTAGGTTTGTTTTGGATGGGAGGGGGTGCACTGAGATTAGAATTTGCCAAACTAGTGTTTTTTCGGCTTCATGAAGAGAAAGAAGCTGGGATAAAAAAGATACAAGAAGATGGATATCAATACCCTGTGTGTGTGTGTGTGTGTGTGTGTGTGTGTGTGTGTGTGTGTGTGTGTGTGTGTGTGTGTGTGTGTGTGTGTGTGTGTGTGTGTGTGTGTGTGTGTGTGTGTGTGTGTGTGTGTGTGTGTGTGTGTGTGTGTGTGTGTGTGTGTGTGTGTGTGTGTGTGAATAATAATGACCTCTGACTCTGTCGATTCTCTGTTACTCTGCTGGATTAGCTCCCCTTCAATGCACAAACAATACTCCCGATGTATGCAGGAAGTTTTTGTACTGATGAAATACTGCAATCAGACGGATACGACTAAGGTTGGCAAGAATTCAAAACACTTTTTGATACCAGGAGTTTTAAAACTGTCTTGATTATTTTAATGACAGAGAGAAGCTTTTTCCCGCAAAATGCCGCAACTAAGCTCCGCCGTCATTACGTCTTTGCACAGTCATATTGATTCTGCGAGGGCATGATATTTGTGTCTCAGACTGTGAATTAACATCTTTGCGGAAGTAGGGTACAGCGGGAGCTCCACATACACACACATCGTAGCTTTAGCATCTCTATGAGGCGCCTAAAAGACTCGTGAAACGTCAGGAACTCTGCTGTCTCTTTCTTCAGCCCTATCTCAAGCTGTGATATTTACGCCCCTGTGGCGTGCGGAGGTGACCCCCCCCACTCTGTACCATCTTCAGAGGCGTTACAGAGGATAGACGGGATCAGCTGAGCCAGTGGGGGAGAGAAGCGCTATGCCGTGCTTCCTCAACACTGAAGCACAATGTGAATTCACAGACTGGGACGCCAATATCACGCCGTCACAGAATCAATATGAACGTACAAAGACGTGATGACGGTTGGTCTTAGTTACGAACATTCAGAATCAGAAGGATACAGGAATGCTGGACTAGTTTTTGTGTTTGTTCTGACTGGTTTGAACTGGTGTGACTTTAAAGCACTCTCTGGCTTATAAAAGATATGACTAAAGTCAATTTTTATATAACTCTCAAGTTTTTTTTTACCAATCTTTAGAAGTTCGCTGGCTGAGTCTCTGAGTTAGATCAGTCCTGTTTTGCAGATTGACTGACTGCATTTCTTACTTTCTGCCTGTTTGTGTCTCTGTGATGAAAGTTTAGAGAACAATACACAACGTTTAACTGCCAGACTGTGATGCAATCTGTGTGTAAGTATGTGTGTGTGTGCACGTACAGCCTCCCAATATGATGCAATAATGAATAGTGTGTGTGTGTGTAACTGTGTGTCTATAGATTGTGTCTGTACATACAGCGCGTGTGTGTGGGTGTGTGTGTGTGCAGTATGATGCAATGTGCATGCAGTGCAGCTTCAATCTAATAAACAGATATACTGTGTGTGTGTGTGTGTGTGTGGGAGAGAGCGAGAGGGAGTTCTTTACTGCAAATGTGTGTACTGTTGGTGCGTGAGCGAATGTGTAAACAAGTGTGAAAGAGAAAGACAAAGAGTGTGTGTGTGTGAGAGGACGATTACACATGCAAAAAGGAAAGATTCTTAGCAGGAGGTGTGTTAGAGCAGCAGGGGAGATTAATGTGTGTGTGTGTGTGTGCGTGTGTGTGTGTGTGTCTGGACCAGCTGGTATTCAACATGTGGACTTGTCCTGCAGAGCTAGGGACTCCTGCAGAGAAACCCACTCCTATTTCACCGAGTGTGTGCGTGAATATCAGTGATGATGTTTATATATATATATATATATATATATATATATATATATATATATATATATATATATATGTTTGTGTGTGTGTGACAGCTTGCCAGTATGTGGGTGTGTAATGAATGTGTAATGTACGTATGAGTCAGTTTGTTTGTATACGTGTTTACTGAAACACTCGGTATCAAGAGTGAATCACAGAGCAGAATTTTATATGTCACTTTCAGAGAATAGATAGATGAAATGAGTTTCAGGGACAATATAGAGCGGGATGTTCTCCCCGTGCATGTGTGGGTTCTCTCCGGGTACTACGGCTTCCTTCCACAGTCCGAAGACGTGCTCGTTAGGTTAACTGGTGACTTTAAGTTTCTCGCCATTCCTCTGCAACGACCTTTTCATTTCAAAGTAGTCTCACCGACCTGAAGGCCAACCGGGTCTCTAGTTTGTGTGGTCAGAGTGTTGTAAGAAGCAGCAGTGACCTCCGTCGTCCAATCAGGCGTCTCTGCTTGTCAGCATAGTGGGAGAGTAACTGTGTGTGTCTGTGTGAGCATGTAAAGTCCAGTTAGCATCATTAGCTCCAGCGCTAGTTTGGTTACGACCGCCATCGCACTAATCTCAAGATGAGATGCATGTCAGTATTAAGAGGAATAAGGATGTTTGCTTCTCCGTGGTTCAAATGATGCATAGACTCAGGACGAGTTTCAGTGTCTTTAAAGAGAACAACGAAAGGACTCTCTTTGATTAAAGGAGTTAAAACCTGATTCAGTATCAATGAAGTGAGTCACAGCGTGGCGTCTGACCAAAACGGTGAGTCACAACCGTTACAGAGTAAAGAATCACTCGTACAGTGAGTCACACATCCAGTTGTGGATATTATTGTGTTTCCACGTGTGCACAAAACTCCTGAAAATCTCATAAAGTTTTCAGAGTGAGCTGCATGTGTGACGTTTTTGATTCACTCCGTAAAGGTTCAGATCAGTCGTCTCCAGGGAGTCCAGAACGCTGCAGCGCGTCTGCTTCTTTGGCCGGTCTCCATAAGGCTTTAAGGTCTTATCTCGTTGATCTCCAGCAGTTTTACAATCCAGTTAGACCACTTAATTCAACCAACCATGTCCTCTTAGAAGTCCTGAGATCGAGACTCAGAGACAGAGGGGATCGCTCTCCTTTGTCGCGCTGCTCTTGTGGAACAGTCGAGAGCTGCTCAACACTTTCACACCGATGCTGAAGAGCCATCTTTTCTCGATGGCCTTCAATCCAATCGGAGCTCAGCCCTTCCTTTATTTCATTTATACTGCCTAGGAATTATTTTATTCTTTTACTGTCAATCTGTTTATGGTTAACCTCTGCTATGTGATACTTTTTTAATTTTTAAAACGTGTTCTGTTGTAGATGTTCTTGGTATTTAATTGTGGTTTTGTTGCCCTGTCTGGTTGTACGGCAAGTTGTTCAATGTGCGTTGTTTTTAAATGATCTATACATCTGAATGCACAGACACATTTTTCAGTGGAGTTGCGATAGCCTTCCACACACTTCTATCCGCCCTATGAGCTCTCAAAGGCGGACAAACTCATCACACACTCCCGCTCTCAGCCAGAGATACAGACACACAGACTCCTTCACAGACTTTCACATGTGTATGACCACTTACCTCCTCTGTAAACATTATGCTGGTAAATATCCAGTGTTTCACGGCCGATGATGATGCTCATTTGTGTACGTACGAGCACGTATGACGAGCATGTGAGGTTACTGGTGCAGTTCGCCCAATGCCTATTCGGTATCGCTACAAACGCAGTATTTTTGAAAGTTACATATAGCCCCTTTAAGGCAAACCTGTCATCATAGCGTTGACTCTTCTTTTGTCTGCTGTCTTGATGATGTCGTAAACATTACGCTGTGACTTGTGCCGCTTCGTGTTTAAGTCACCGCGCTTCGTGTCCGACTGGAATCTTCCCGCTGTGAGCAACATTTGTGAAAACTCAACTGAAGCTTTCTAGAAATTTTTTAGGAGTGTGAAAAGGGCTAAACATGTATAAATGAAACAGTCAGATGTGAACCAGTCAGTGAGATACCAAACCAGTCAGTGAGATACCAGACCAGTCTGTAAGACACCACACCAGTCTGTGAGACACCAGACCAGTCTGCAAGACAACAGACCAGTCTGCAAGACAACAGACCAGTCTGTGAGATACCAGACCAGTCTGTGAGACACCAGACCAGTCTGTGAGATACCAGACCAGTCTGTGAGACACCAGACCAGTCTGCAAGACAACAGACCAGTCTGCAAGACAACAGACCAGTCTGTGAGATACCAGACCAGTCTGTAAGACAACAGACCAGTCTGTGAGATACCAGACCAGTCTGCAAGACACCAGACCAGTCTGTGAGATACCAGACCAGTCTGTGAGATACCAGACCAGTCTGTAAGACACCACACCAGTCTGTGAGACACCAGACCAGTCTGCAAGACACCAGACCAGTCTGCAAGACAACAGACCAGTCTGTGAGACACCAAACCAGTCTGCAAGACACCAGACCAGTCTGCAAGACAACAGACCAGTCTGCGAGACACCAGACCAGTCTGCAAGACACCAGACCAGTCTGTGAGACACCAGACCAGTCTGTGAAACACCACACCAGTCTGTAAGACACCACACCAGTCTGTAAGACACCAAACCAGTCTGTAAGACGCCAAACCAGTCTGTGAGATACCAGACCAGTCTGTAAGACACCAAACCAGTCTGTAAGACGCCAAACCAGTCTGTAAGACGCCAAACCAGTCTGTGAGATACCAGACCAGTCTGTAAGACACCAAACCAGTCTGCAAGACACCACACCAGTCTGTAAGACACAAAACCAGTCTGTAAGACACCAACCCAGTCTGTGAGATACCAGACCAGTCTGTGCGATATGAAACCAGTCTGTAAGACACCAAACTAGTCTGCGAGATACGAAACCAGTCTGTAAGACACCAAACCAGTCTGTGAGATACCACACCAGTCTGTGCAATATGAAACCAGTCTGTAAGACACCAAACCAGTCTGTGAGATACCACACCAGTCTGTGCAATATGAAACCAGTCTGTAAGACACCAAACCAGTCTGTGAGATACCAACCCAGTCTGTGGTATAGACAAACAGTCGGTCAGATCTGGATCAGATCCTCGGTCTCATTGTCGAGCTTCACCAGCAGGACGAGCTGCTTGACCAAAACCTCCTGTGAAAGAAGTCTTTGTCCACATAGAGAGCTGTGTGTGTGTGTGTGTGTGTGTGTGTGTGTGTGTGTGTGTGTGTGTGTGTGTGTGTGTGTGTGTGTGTGTGTGTGTGTGTGTGTGTGTGTGTGTGTGTGTGGACATGTGTGAGAAGTAAAGTGTGTGAAAGAAAGAAGGACAAAGAGAACAAAATAGAGAAAGAAAGAGACAGCGAGACAAAGAAACGGAGAGAGAGAGAGAGAGAGAGAGAGTTTGGTGTTTCTCAGTGTGGAGCTTAAACAAGCGGTACAGGATGTGCCGCCAAACTATTTCTCTGCTTGGCTGCGGCTTCTCAGTGTGTGTGTGTGTGTGTGTGTGTGTGTGTGTGTGTGTGTGTGTGTGTGTTGTACACATGGTGGGGTTGTGTAAAGGGGGCTGATGGGATGTCACATGAACTCTTTACCATCACATCAAGAAGCACTAACACACACACAGACACTTAAAGTTAGAGATACTCACACACACACACACACACACACACACACACACCCACGGTTAAGGCCGTTCCACCTTAAAGAACAGCCTAAACAATGTCTTGAAGAGTTTTTGGTTCCACCTAACAGGAACAAAAACATTTGAACATTTTTCTAAAGTCATAGGGTTTGTTTTCTTTAGATATAAACATTTCATGATTTAAATAAAACAACCTTAAATGACCCTAAAGTTAGACGTTTTAAACGGCCGCTGAAAGCTTCCACAAGTACTCCTGTAATTTAAGAAATAATTAAGATGTACACTTTTAGTGGACTGAACGATTAAACGTCTGCCACTAGGGGGCTGTAGCTCCTGTTAAAGAGCCTTCTCTCCTCGCCTTAGTTGGCGGATGACATCTCTTAATGCCAAGCGGTTTGTTAGTATTTTGGTCTTTAAAATGGAGATGAAGTTGGTGGATGTTTACCTGCAGGTAGGACTCACGGCTGACGGTGCTAGCACTGCTAACGTTAGGCTAATGGTTAGATTCTGTGCCACAGCCCGATCGGGCTCCTCTAAGGGCCAGACTCGGTCGATTTTTAGGTCTTTTATAAAAGGTCCTACCTAGAGTGTTAGAGTCTCTGTTATAATGTAGGGGCTCGCACTAAGCGGACTGAGCCCAGAAAGAAAAGAGCGTAGAGCGGGAGTAACACACACACTCAAACACAAAGTTAAATGCAGGTAAACAGTGACATGTAGCAGCTGAAAGGGGACATGGTCCGTGAAGCAGCCGGTTCAGCAAATGGAAAGCAATCCGTATTAGCAAAGTATCCGAAGGGGAAAGGCAGAAGACAGGTCAGAACCAGGTGGCGAGTCGAAAAGCCAGACAGAGGGCAGACGTCTTCGCCTCAGGAGAAGGTCGAACAACACACTTGGTCCACGGAACATTAATTTAAACCTGGGGGAGAAAGTTCACATGGAAACTGTAATTAGCCGTTTGAATTCATAATATTCAGTCTATCAGCGCATCAAGCTGTCTGAAGTAGTTTTCAGTTTCATCCAGCAGAGGGCACTCTCAGGATAACCTGACCATAGCATGCACTCTCGACCTCAGAAAATGAAGACAGTCATGTTGTGGCAAAAGCAACCTGGAGATGCAGACTGACTCGTCTTTCTGCAGACAGCAGCCCACTGTTTGGTGGAGAGACACACAGCTGCAACAACCTGCAACTCTCCAAGCTGGCTCGTGAATATTTGTGAACCAGGAGCATCTGTGCGCTCTGATTGTGTTCAAACATTACAGAGTCATATTCTAAGTTCTTATGAAGTTGAGTTTTTGAAACAGTGACAGCACTACAACACACGCAGAATCACAGCAGGAGGCTTAACGCCAAAAGAGAGTCATGAAAAAAATCATCACTATCAGCAATCGGTTAAATTGTTATTTTCAGACGTTATCGGTATCAGCCCGGGTTTTTGCAGAATCTCATTTTAAATGCTTTTAGGTTCAAAACTGTACATCCTGAGTCCAAAAGTGTTACAAATAATAATTTATTTGTGTTTTTTTCTTACCGTAGCATCTTCCTTTTATCCTGAAATATTATTTATTGTGAAGTTATCTCTCACCTCAGTAAACTCAATGTGATAGTGTTGGCTCTTCGGCTCTCTTAAAATCATAACGTACCGTTGTTAACGTTCTGTTTCATTACCAATATCAATAGATTTTTTTTTTTGCGTTTGTGCAGCAGCCCAAATTTTATTTTAATTTTTCTTCAGATCTTTTTTTTTGTCTGATTTTCTTTTTTGTCGGCGAGGGGAGAAGTATTTACCTCAACCGACAAAAGGAAAAATAAATTTGACATCTACCTGTCGAAGCAGCCGTTTCACTTGAGACGGAGAAAAAAGTGAAAAGAAATGAGAAAGTGATCGTGTCAGGCTTCAGGTTGGCATGTGAGCGATGAAAAGGCCGCCGTTTGTCACCACAAATTATTGATGTACTCACAAAAAGGCGCTGCGGGAGGACGCAGGAGTTTGGGAGGCTTTTGAAAAAAAGAATCAAAGAGGGGGAGGGAGAGAGGGAGGGAGGGAAATAAATGGGTGAGGATTATGAGACAAAAGATGGAGGAAAGCGGAAGAGAAAGTTGGACTGGAGAGGAGGGAAATGCTAAAATGAGAAGGCAGTGAGAGGAGGAGGAGGAGGAGGAAAGGGAAGAGAAGCGTGGACTGAAAAAACGATTAAAGGTAGAAGAGGGAGAAGGAAACCAATATATCTTCTTCCCTTCTCCCTTTGTCCTTTACTCCTTCCTTTCCTTTTTATCAGCTGTCATCCTCCTTTTATTTCTATTGTCATTCTTCAGTTTCCTCCTCCCTCCCTTTCTTGTTCTCTTTCCTCTTTCTACCCTTCTTCACTTTCATTGATTGCCTTTTTCTCTTCCCCTCTTTCTTCTTCATCCTCCCTCATTCCTCAAGTGTTTCCTTCCTCCCTTTATTCTTTTCCTCTCTCCTGCTCTTCCTCCCTTTTATTATCGGGGACACGCCGACACAAACACTTGAAGGAATCTTGGTGTTCATGCGTTACTTTTAATGACAGCTGTCCTTTTCTGTCGGAAAGGTGTCCTTAAATGACTTCTTCCCCTGATTTCAGACTCTATCCATGATCCTATCCCTACAATAAAGGCACAAAAAGCCCCCCCCAAAAGAATCTTTCAAAAAATCGTATTTATTTTTTACTTGACCTTGGACACTGGACAATTCTCCACCTCCTTCTGCTGTACAAGTGAAGTCAAAAAAATATTGCACATTTGGAGCCAGACAGAAACGAGGCTAGCAATCGTAGCAACGGTATTGACGTCAAAACACCCGTTTACCTTCCTGGTAAAAGGTCAAAGGTCACTCAGGTGGGTTCAGTCCTCAGCAGAACAGATTCTGGTGTCGGTTTGAAGCAGATGCTCACAGTGATGGAAAGTTCAGCGACTCTTGTGTTCTTGTCTGTTACGTTTCCTCTCACCGTTCCTCCTCTATGCTGATAATCCGCCGCACACAGCAATGCAGGAGCCTCATTGGTCAACACAGCTGTCAATCATGAAACATTTTTACATCATCGTATTACTAATTACAGCGAGACTTGGCAGAAAACTGAACACTTGGACATAAATCAGCGTGATAAGAACTAATCATAATGACGTTTGAGACACATTTATCTGACATTTGTTTTGATTTTATAGTCTGACCCTTGTCCCATCTGTTAACATGGAGGAGGCGGAGCTTATGACCTATACTGCAGTCAGTATATTTCTCTGTCCTCTTTCCTCTGTCCCATCTTTCTCTGCTCTCACACTTTAATCCCCTCTTTTTTTCTCACATCGTTTTTGTCTCCTTTCCTCCTCCCCGCTCCTCCATCTTTCTTCATTCATCAGATGTCCTCTTAATTCTTCCTGTTTTCTAATTTCCACTCCCCCTTTTTCCCTTTCCTGTTTTTCTCATCCGTCACATTCGCGTTCCCTCCTACTTTCTTTTTCTCATTGGTTTTTCATCCTCCAAGTTATTCCCAACACAAAGCAATGTATTCCTTCTTCTCTCCTCCGTTATCATCCCTGAATTATTCTCTCTCTGTCTCTCCTCCTCCTCAATCCTCCAAACCAAACTTCAGATCGCACCTCCTCTTTTCTCTCTTTCCTCCCCCCCTTTTATCTCCTCCTTTTATTTTTTAACTTCACTTTATTTCACCTTTACCTCCTTTCACCATTCATCCATTTTTATTTTTCTCCTCCCTGCGTCTTCTTCTCTTCACCCTCCCTCTGTTTTTATCTTCATCTCGCTCTCTAATTCTACCCCTCATCCCTCCCTTTTCCCCTCACCAATTTTCATTTCTTCTCACCATCTCCTCCCCTTTCATTATCCTCACCCGCCTCACCCTCCTCTCCTCTCTGACCGCCTGTTGAATCAACAAAATAAGAAAGAAAAAGGCGATTGAAACAACCTTCTCCTTTCTCTTCTCGTCCTTTTTTCCCTACTTCTCTTTATGCCGTTTTCTTTCTTTCTTTGTCTTTAAATTGTATTCATTCTTTCTCTCTCTCCTTCTGTGTGCCAAAAAATAAAGAGTTGAATTTTAAAAATGTCTATTATACACGTCAGTCATCTGTAAGACCGTGAAATCACCAGTTTGATTTTTACTCTTGTGGGGTTTTAAAGGCATGAAATTCTTTCATTCTCTCTCTCTTTATTCCTTTTCCTTTAAAATATTTGACTGAAGATAAAAATGTAGTTAGCAGTCATATTTTCTCCGGATTTTCCTTGTTGAAACACGGCAGAGTTCATCTTTGCAGCCTGAACAAAAGAAGCAGGAGATAAAATAAAACTTTCCTTGATAAAAAAGAAAAGAAAATGTGATCAAAACATCCAGTTTGGAGATTAGATCAGCTTTTACACAATCAATTCAAATTCTAATCAGATTTGACTGATTGTAAAAAATGTCTTTAATAACCATTTAATTAAATTTGACCGTATGAATCAATAATCTGAAATCATCGATATCTGAAGCAGAAGAGGAAAAGTATTTGTGTCTCACAAAGACAAAGACTGAAGCAGACACGGGCTGAAATTGGTGTTTTTTCGGTTGCCACTCCAATCATTGGGGAAAAATAAAACATACACTCTCACACACACACACACACACACACACACACACACACACACACACACACACACACACTCACACACATGGACACACTGGTAACACACACACAGATATTGTATTCCACAGTTTGAAGGAGTGTTTAGCAGATTTTTTTTTTTTTTTTTTTGGGCAGGACGAGCGGGGTAGCGCTCTCTCCCTCCAGCGACCATGGGACTCGGCGCGTTGCCATAGAAACAGCCCAAACTGCACTGGAGGAGTGATTGGGAGTGGGAGAGAGAGAGAGAAAGAGAGAGAGGGTGTGTGGAAGAGAGGGAGAAGGAGACGGCGGGAAAAAGGAGGGAGAGAGAGAGAGATATATTTTGCTCCAAGAACAAGGCTTTCTGATGGCGACTGTTGTTCTTCACCACTCAATGTGAACAGTTTGGTGTGTGTGTGTGTGTGTTGGGGGGGGGGGGGTGAAGAAAAATCCCAGACAGAGCGAAGAAAGATATCAAAATGCAGGTGTGTGGGACTGTCTGCATATTTGTATTCGTGTGTGTCCTGTCTGATACTTGGGGTGTGTGTGTGTGTGTGTGTGTGTGTGTGTGTGTGTGTGTGTGTGTGTGTGTGTGTGTGTGTGTGTGTGTGTGTGTGTGTGTGTGTGTGTGTGTGTGTGTGTGTGTGTGTGTGTGTGTGTGTGTGTGTGTGTGTGTGTGTGTGTGTGTGTTTTTTATTCTGCATATTAGCATGTGTAACGTGTTTGTGTTCATATCCCATAGTGGACTCTGGTTGTTATAAAAAGGCATCCATTTGTTTTCTAATCATTTACTGAGAAATTAAAAAATTACTGAGAACATTAATGTGAATATTTATTTTAAGAAACACATCAATCTTTGCTGTAAACAGTAAACAAACAAACAATAGTTGAAATAAATGTTGGCTTGTGAAGATGAAGTTGAAGCATACATCTCCTTGGCTTTCTCTCGTAAAAATTAATTGATACGCTGATTCAATAATTTTGGGAAATAGCTTAATTAATAATTTAATTCTTAGTAATTATTTGGGCCTTTTTGACTTTAAAGGCGGGGCTTGTTAATTTTCTAAAACTAGCATGATTTTGAAAGTAGCATTCCCTCCGTCTACACCCTTCCGTCTGTGCTCCCTCAAAAGCCACGCCCCTGGGAGTGCTGGTGGCGCAGTGGTTGGTGCGCGCACCCCATGTATGAAGGCTTTGAGGCTCCAGGTGGGCGGCCCGGGTTCGAATCCCACCTGTGGCTTCATTCACTACTCTCTCTCCCTGATTTCAGACTATCCACTGTCCTAGCTCTCCATTAAAAAAAAGGCACAAAAAGCCCAAATATAAATCTTACTTTTTTTTTTTTTAAATTTAAAAAAAGCCATGCCCCTCACTTACATGCACAAGCGCCATTGCTCCAGAAGCGGACCTCAGCTCATCTGTTGCATTGTGTAGGGGGGTAAGGGAGACACGACTGGTTCATCAGATTGGTACCTCGTGGCAGACATTGGTCAAAGTTTTTACAGGCTTACAACTGCTACAGATGATGGATTTTCTTTGTTCCTTTTTCAGAGCACATGAGTTATTACTTTCTGACAGGACCTAAAGACAATTTCAACCAGAATCTTAAAAAGTGGATCTGGAGGAAATTACCAACTCTGCCTTTAATAGATAGAGACATACAGCAAATGGACGAGGTCAGATTCGAACCCACGGCCGCTGAGATGGCGGCTATAGCCTCCGTACCTGACACATGTGACATAAGATTTTTACATGTTATGTTTTATAGACCTGCCTTTCACAATGGCCACAAACATTCATGGAATAGTTTTGAGGTTCCTCAGATCTGACTCATCATGAAGACCTTAAATAACATCTACATGTTCCAACAAGTAAATGTTATTTTCTTCTTCTGTTTTTCTCCCACAAATTAGCAGTTGTATTTCCAGTGTGTCCATATACCTGTCCAAAAAAAGAAAGAAAGATTCAGAAAATGACGGCAAAAAACAGAAGTCCACACTGTTGGTAATAAAGTTGTGTGTGTGTGTGTGTGTGTGTGTGTGTGTGTGTGTGTGTGTGTGTGTGTGTGTGTGTGTGTGTGTGTGTGTGTGTGTGTGTGTGTGTGTGTGTGTGTGTGTGTGTGTGTGTGTGTGTGTGTGTGTGTGTGTGTGCGCTGATCAACTTTTACTGTTACCTAAAAAGTAAAACCATTTCAGTGTTTCCCCTAGGGAAAAGGGAGGGTGGGGGTCACGTCATTCTTTTAATAAATCGAAACATTTCTTTTTATGAAATTTATCCACAAAGTGTGCAGCTTTTGTCACTGCAGTGTTTCTTTCTGGGTTTCGACAGTCATAAGAGCCGTTGGGGGGAGGGGCGCCCCCCTATTATTATGGTAGTCGAAACACTGGATTTATTTGAAAGTAAACGGATTTGAAGGTTTGCATCAGTTTGCTGCAGCCACACAGTCCGTGCACATGCATCATTGGGTATACAGTGTAATTGTGTGTGTGTGTGTGTGTGTGTGTGTGTGTGTGTGTGTGTGTGTGTGTGTGTGTGTGTGTGTGTGTGTGTGTGTGTGTGTGTGTGTGTGTGTGTGTGTGTGTGTGTGTGTGTGTGTGTGTGTGTGTGTGTGTGTGTGTGTGTGTGTGTGTGTGTGTGTGCGCGCGCTCCTCCCTGGGCCAGTATCAATGGTAAGCTGTGATTCAGGCTGTGAAAACACTGATTTGGCAGCCAGAGCGTCTTCTCTTTCTCCGACTGGCTCATCCAACCAAAATCCATCTCTTATTAACTGACGCTTTATTATAAAAGAATGTGCGTGGGGGTTGTTGTCCTTTTAATCTGAAGGAAGGTGTGTCTCTAAATCTATGTCCTGATTGTCGGTGCCTTGCAGTTGCAGTCTATCTCGACTGATTTATCAGAAATGCCGGTGGGAGAAGGTTGGCTGGATGTTCTGTTACTGTGCACTGGAAAGGCTTATTATCCGCAGAATGGCTATTCTTTGCCTTCTTAAAATGTTTCTGACCCCTGTTACAAAATAAATACGTTTTATGATGTGTTAATGCCATGGTTTTGTGAGGCTTTGGCAAAAATATGACCGTGTTTAATTTGGGGAAGGATTATAGCTGAGCTAGAATTAGATCTGCGTAACGTTCAGGGGACATTCATGGTCATGGCTACAATAATTAACACGTGGTTTCACTTTGGGAACAATCGCAGTTTTAAAAAATAAAAGTTTGGACTGTCATTTGGAAACAGGAAACAAAGTCAACCCTAACAATGTGTTGCCTTCTAGGGCATTTGGAGAAGGAGCATTTTTCTTTGGTTCTTGGTTGGGCAGTAATTAACAGCAGAATGCAATTTCACACAGATGGACTGGGATGTACATATTAGGTTGTTAGCTCGATGCTAACACATAATAGAAATTGCCATTAACATCTCGATCTGGGTTCATTTAGCTTAAGAAGCTACCTTTTTTCACAAAGGCAGACTCAGAGGGCAGAACAGACACCTAGCTGTGGGAGTGTCACCCACCTGGGGGAGGGGCTACTGCCCTTTGTGATGTCATGAAGGGAAAATCTCCAAACAGCCTGTTTGAGCACACATTTTCTGAAAAGTGGAGCAGGCAAAAGACGGAGAGGATGGACTTTTCTCATCATGTTTGTAGACAAGCTAGAGACACATTAGTGTTAGAAGAACATGGTGAAGTGGATTTAGCATCGTATGTGACCTTTTAAAGAATAGAGACAATGCTACTTTGATTATGTTAGCTTCGGTTGCTACTAAAAAAATTGGTTTTAAGTTATTTGAAGAATAATTGTCTTATCTTTAGCCATTTATCCTGAAGGCAAACTAGGAGGCTGTATTTCACTTTATTTTATACATAATGAGAATGAACTCCAATGAATGCCATTTCGTAAAATTCAGATTTTTTTCTCATTGCAAAGCAACAGTCAGCCTGGTCTCCAGTGTGTGTGTGTGTGTTCATGTGTTTGGATAAAGCAGGTTCCTCATATTGAACTAAAATTGTGAATCGTTAAAACTTTCCTCATGTGAAGTCAAGCAAATATCTCAGTGCATATATTCACATCTCAGAAGTTGTGGGCCATACTATGATCATATTTATCTTTCTAAGTCTTAGTATTCCATCAAACTTTTTTTTGTTTTTCCCATTTTTCAAATATAACTTGTTGATTTCAGGTTACTCTTTGTTTGAAACGTTTCTTTTCATCAAAAGATCGATGGGTGGATGCCTGGACAGAAAGGAATCAAAAGATAATATTTTCTTTCAATTGAAAAGAAGTGAACCTGCATTGAACGACATGTCTGAGCCAAATCAAGCCCCTTTCATCCACGTAACTGCTTTGCTTGTAGCCAGATTAGAATTCAAATGGACAGTGGCCTTTTTTCCTTGGAAAGAAATCATTAAATGAATCTTCAATAACTTGAGGTATTCACAGAATGATTCAGAGCTTTGAAAGAGTAATTATCCTCACACAAAGATGTACTCCTGCTTAAAAGATTTCCTTTTACACAGTATGTACCTACAGAAAAGCCTGCCCTTGGCTTCATGCACTAGAAAATGAAGAGATTTCTAGGAAACATTTGTAATCGAATAACATCAGGAATGCTGACGTGTGTCGGCCGTTTTAAACGCACAGATGCCTGCCAGCAGCTTTTTGGACAGAGAATAGAGCGCAGTGAAACCCACACAGTTTGACGAGCTTGTACACACTCGTTATTGGCTGGTTCATTAGGTCACGCACATGTGTTTCTCAGTGTGAGTATTGCTCAACATGATTCGGCGGACTCGAGGAAGAATCGGTGGTTTTTAGACTCCCACATGCAGTAAACAGCAGTCAGTCTCATTGCATAAGACCTTACAAAGTTCATCTGGTTTCGATGAAAAATTTCCAACCTCAGAATATCCTCACCTGCCAGCTCTGAGAGGAGCGCTCTTTTTTCCCCCTCTCTCCTGCTTGGAAACTGTTTTTACACTCGTCAGTGCAGTAATCCTGAAATATGTGGAGTCTTACGTGTTATAAATGATGTTGCCACAGGAATTTACTACTTAAATTCCATGTGAAACATCTCTTTTTTTTCCCTGAAGAAACATGATGCAAGGTCACAACGGGAGAAAGAGATATTCTCACAGTGTTACTGGTTACTGATATCAAGATGATTATAGGTTCAAACCTTGATATATTACATATAACATCTGGAAGGCATTCACAAGTTCAGACGGTGCAAGAGCTTAAAGATAAAAATGTAAAACTACACAAAAAAACAGATAAAGGAAAAATGGAGAAAACCAAATAATCCTGAAATGGAATAAAGATAAAATAAATCAATTCAGCAACTTGAAATCTGTCAGATCACCCCTGAAGTAGCGATAAACTAATGATGGTAACTAACTAATGATGTTGGAATAATTTGACAATCATTAGCTAGATAACCAGGCTAAAATGGGCCTTTTACATATTTTTGCATCCGCTTATTTGCCTTCTATTGTGGGCAAATTTAAAACATTTTATACAGATGATTATAACACAGAAAACAATGCTTTAGGTTATTTCCTATGCAGCTCATTTAGCAGAGCGTCACGGCAGAGCAGATGTTGATTTCACGCTAGCATTGGATGGTAATGTGTTAAAGTGTTGGGTTGACTTAAATCAAGCTTTTTGTTTAGAAAAGGTGCCTTCTGACGTCCTTGGATCATTAATAGCCAAACAAAATTTGTGCAATAGGGAAAAAACTTAGAAGTGAGTGCTGCACTGGGTCCAAAAAATAAAATAAATAAATAAATACAGAAAAATCAGGTGCTCTTCAGGAACAGGGGACAATAGCCGAATAGCTAATAAAAAAGTTTGACTGTCCTGATTAAAAGAGAAAAAATGAAGAGTGGAGAGGCAGTCTGAAACTGAAAGTCCGAGGCACTCAGATAACATATAAAACTCCTTTATTTGTCAGGGATTGTCAACGCATTTCGACTCTACTGAGGTTTCATTAGGACATAATTGATAAAGATGAGACAGGTGCTTAAATAGGGCGGCAGAACTTGTTTAAGTACGGTAGGATGCCATGAAAGAAGAAGTTCAGTGCAAAACACACACATACAACATTAAAAAATTGTCAGAGACGATGCATATAAATTAAAATAAAATAAAAGTGGAAGAATAACCACCACCAGGATCACTTTATGTGTTGAATCATAGAAGCAATGCTATAATGATGGTTAACCCAAGACTGCAAGGAATTGGAGGTGGAAAACACAGTTCAAGAAGCAGTAAGGCCTAACACCATCAAGACAAGACACATGAGTCTGGAAAGTCACAGACGAAATAATAAAATTTGTGCAATGTCAGCATAAAAATATCAGTCCAATGACAGCTCAGGCTCTGATTTTCAGTTATTTTGAGCGACAACATTTCTGAAATTATTAAAAAAAATGCAGATCAGTGTTTCCCAAAGAAACAAGATGACATTACCATGACCTAAAAAATGTTCATTGCATTGTCAAATAGAAGAAAAAATAAATAAATATTTGAAAGTATTCCCGTGTGAGAAGCTTGAAGCAGAAAATTTTGGCATTTTGTGTTTAAGAAAGGATTTATCCCATTGGTTTTTCTTTAATATAACTGGTCATTAATTCAATTTTTACAGCTAATTGATAAATCAAATAATGACTCCAGCTGGAGATATGAGCTGAAACTAAAAATAACGATGAACATTTTTCCACGTTTCTCACAGCAGACATTTTGACTTTTCAAGCAGGAAACTTGGATTGTAAAACATCACAACTTGCTGACAGCGAGAGTGTTTACATGCATGTTAGTATCCCAGTTTTCTTCCATATCCTGTTTAGATCTTGTGATGTTTACGTGGAATATGAGAAGACAGATTATTTATCATCCTGTGTAAATGGTTGTAACAGTATCCAGGTTTGTGATTCACTGCGGGCAGTCAGTGTCGTGATTACTCATCATCTCATTCTCCGTCTTCTGCACCAACGGACTGCTCAGAATCCTTCAATATTTATTTACAATTTGTTTGTTTGTTTAGGAAAAAGTTTGTTGAATGTAAACCAATCTGAACAACGCAGAAAACAAAGCCTGGACTGATTTGTAACACTGGTCAAACCATAAATATTAACAACAAATAAAGAAAGAGATGGTACAAGATATGAACTCATCATCAAATACACAGAAAAGGACCCGAAACTCTCAGAGAGAATAGAGACAGGAAAAGCATCCTACAACTCCACAAAACAAGAAGCTCCAGATTATTCCTGAGTATGATGTCATTACGTTTGAGATCTGTAGCGAAGGTTTTAAGAACCCGGACAAAGAAAGCGTTTTTGCCCCACGACAATTAATGTAAGGGCTCAAAAACGGACCTTAATTACGTCGTTGTTTGTTGCTTAAGTCGACTCAATTCATGTTCTGCAGCGTTGAAGTCCCAAGTTGGCATTTTGCTGCCAAAAAAACAAAAGTCACTTAACAATTTTATCACAGATTGTCGAGTACCAACGCTTTGTAATGTCCAAAATGTTCCAATCAACTGAACGACATCTTTTTAGCTTTGGTTTCATTTTCTGTCAAATAAAAATGTTGTTGTAGCTGTGACTCAGTGGTGGAGGCGGTCGTCTCTCAAATGGAAGGTCGGGGTTTGATCCCCAGCTCCTGCAGCCACATGTCCGATGTGTCCTTGGGCAAGACACTTAACCCCAAGTTGCTCCCACTGCTTCAGCGGCGGTGTGTGAATGTGTGTGAATGGATGAGTTAATACTGATGGACTCTTTACTCAGCAGCCTCTACCATCAGTGAGTGAATGTGGAGGTGTGACCTGCGGTGTAAAAGCCCTTTGAGTAGTAAAGGCTGGCTGGCGATGTAGGGTGTGAGCTTCGACCGTCTGTTTTCACACGAGCAGCCAGCTCAAGCACGCGGCCTCTTTCTCAAGTTTTGTTTACAAGTTGGTCAAACGAAAAGGAACTAAAGAAATGGGAGGTAGTGGATGTCCGTCTATTTGTTGCTTCGATGTCAGGTCACACACTGACTCTGCCTTGTGATTCCCCCGGATGCTGTTCAGACTCGTTTCCACCAAGCAGTCCGGTTTGGGTCAGCACAGTTTGGTTCAGTTAGGTACGGTAAACCCTCGACTTGCTTGTGTTTCCACAGCCGACCGTTCCCTTATTTGGTCAGCGAGCCAGATGGAGATAGCAGCATCAGCTATGAAATAGTGTGACATCACAGCAGCCCAACACAGTGTAGCCCGCTATTAATTAATTAAGTTCAACGAAGAAGAACAGGAAACAGTAAACAAGGGACCCTGGAGCATCCCAACAAAAGTGTACCAAGAAAGTAGGATGGTATGGATCCCTTATTTTGGTACCATTCCCAACTTTTGACGGTGGAGTCCGAGTATCTGTCCATCAATCTATCTTTTAACCCCTTAAAAAATCTCTCCAGTGTCTCTCTCTCTGGTTGTTGAGGAAGGAAGGATGTCACAATATGAGTAAGAGAAATAGAAAGTGGAGACTCATCACTTCCTGTTTAGAGAGAGGTGAATAAAAACAGGCTGGAGGTGTCTGCAGTTTGGGTGCGTCGGCTCTCTTCCAAGCTGCAGACTTCTTTCTAAAAAAAGTATGTGTATTACATTTTCACCGTAATTAAAACTTAATCAACATGACTTTTCCATCCCGCTGTTGATTCTTCGCCTAGTGCTTCAGGACGTCTCCAGAGTCTGAGCACACGGCGTCTCTGACCTCTGCATTGTTTGTTGTTTGCAGGACTCTTTGTTTGTTTGTTTGTTTGTTTGTGTATTCTGTTGCTGCTCTCGTGTCACCTACACTGCCTCAGGTTCAGACCTCTGAAGGTCTGGAGATGTTGGGAGTCAACGAAACACGCTTTTAGAGTCCACTCTGATATAAAGACAGTCAACATCACCGTTAGCTTCCCTTCTGCGCCTAATGAAATCACTCTTTTTGTTTTTGATTTCGGGGCCTCGAGATATTAATTTTCCGTCGTTTCCTCCGAGCGTGATGTGACATTTCTGCATGAATGATAATTAGCTGTAACGTGCGATTGGTTTTATGGAAAAAGTTTGGAAACTGTTTCCATGTTCAGGCGTGACCTTGCATTTTCTTCCCAGTTGGGCTCTTGCTGTACAAACCTTCTCTTGGTCTCTACTGACTGTTTATAAAAGCTGCTTAAAGTACTTAGCGTCTCTCTTTTATATCATTCACCACGATAAACTCCATCTGTGCGGATTCTTTGACATTCATCGAAGGCTTTCTTTGTTTTTCCTCTTTTTCTGAATCATTAAAACACTGCGACTCCTCATGTTTAAAAACTTTAAAAGCTGGTTGGCGGATAGAGGAATCGTTTTTTAGGTTGATCCGTATCCATAAGAGTTCTTGGTGCAACCCAACGAGGACGTGGAAAACAACACGATGGAGGACACTTTGGTCAGAACATTTCTTGGTGTCTCTTCAATAACTGTGCTGAGACTTGCAGATTCAACTTTACATTTATTCCATTTGATTATGTTATGGTCATATTTAATAGCACCTACTGTAAGCAGTTACAGGTTTTTAAAGATGGCGGTTGCCAATTTCTGCAATGGTCTCAATCGATCAATCACAGCAACATTCCTCTGAGTATTAACTCGGTTTCAAGCAATTATCCTATTCTTTTGTCCGAAGAATCCTCAAGTGTGTGCTGGTGTCAATACCGATATGGATATCAAACACAGAGCGGGCTGCCTCCGACGGAATTCCCGGCAGTAGCCAATGAGAGCGAGCAGACTTTAAAGCGACTGGATGTTGCGTACTCTTTCAACTTACCCTCAGCTCACGCTGCAAATTGTATGAAGCCACACGTAATCCGTCTCCTCAGCTAGGGTTTCATCAGCATTGTTTTTAAAAAAATCATTTCCAGTTTTTTCACCACAAAACAGCAGGTGTGTGGTCGACCACTCTGTCATAGTCGTCTCGTGGTTTATAATGTTGAGAATAAAAGAATAAAAACTGTCCTCATGTCATTTCCGGCGTTCTTAAAATCGGTTAATATTTAAATATCATCTGTGTGTGTAGCCATCTTTAGGAGAGGCATGTAAGTTTTAAATGAAGTCTTAAATTCTCCTTTGGAATGAGGCGATCAGTCTCATATTCTGCTTTGAAAAAATCAATTTTTAATATGCAACCAGATGGGGATCCCTTGGTTTTTACAGACAGCCCCAAGTGGACACTTGAGGAACTGCAGATTTATTTTTGCACTTCCACATGTGGCCTTCTTTTTTCAACACTGGAGGTTGCCACTTGATAAAACCGCTACAAGACGTTCCTGCCGTGTTTTGTGTTGCCTGGAAGACACCAACACAAAGAACATGGGGCATTTTAAGGTGGCGTTGCAGTGACACTCTTTCAGATAATGATGTTAAACCCATCATAGACGATGAAGTTTCAAGCTAGTTGAGTTAAATGCAGCCAATGAGACAGTGTTTTAGAAAAGCAGTTACGTGAAATCCACTCACTCTGTCTTGTCATTGACGCCAAAATAGCCCCGATTATGCCTCGAAAACTCGGCGTCGCTCCGTCAGCAGCGCTGTGTGTATTTTGGGGTGGAGTTTCCGTCGCTTATCAGACGCCTTCAGAACAACAAAATAACTTTTATTGATAGAAAAATGTTCCCAGACGTCTTCGTTTAGAGTGTTTGAGTCAGAGTGTGGAGCCTATAACTCACTGATATCTTAAGAGAGGGCGTGTGTGTGTGTGGGTGTGTGTGTGTGTGTGTGTGGGTGTGTGTGTGTGTGTGTGTGTGTGTGTGTGTGTGTGTGTGTGTACATTACAGTGTAAGTACGCTGTAAAGCTGCTCGTCCTGCTGCAGCCAATGTCAACAGCCCAGCGCATAACTTCCCATGAGCCTTTTCCCCTAGAAGGTAACTGGAGGAGTGCTGCATGAGTCTGGCTCTATATAACTGTGTGTGTGTGTACACCTATTTGTCAGTGTCTCTCCATGCTGTGTGTGCGTGTGCGTGTGCGTGTGCGTGTGCGTGTGCGTGTGTGTGTGTGTGTGTGTGTGTGCGTAAGCATGCTGTGTTGAGGCACCCATGGGTGTGTGTTTACATGCTGCGTGTGAGTTTTAGCCCCTCATTTGTAACTTGGTGTGTGTGTCTTTACATGCGTGCTGTGTGTCCTCGTGGGGACATTTCGTCACGCAGTGTGTGTGTGTGTGTGTGCATGTGTGTTGTAGTTTGAATGCATGCGCACACACAGCGTGGTGTCACACACAAACACACAACATGACAGCGTGCAGTGTGAGTGAAGCACATACCGGCACAGGTACTGTACGTGTTTAGAGTGTGTTTAGTGTGTTTAGTGTGTGTGTGTGTGTGTGTGTGTGTGTGTGTGTGTGTGTTTAGTGTGTGTGTGTGTGTGTGTGTGTGTAGCAGTGCGCAGTGGAGCAGAGTGGCGGGTCTAATGCGATTACGTCCCTTGTCTCCGTGCAGAACTGATAAGGTATTAGAGGGCGGGCCGTGATGAGATTTAAATTAATTCAGCCTCCATTCAAATTCACCATGAGATGAGCTGCTCCATTATTTGGCCTTCCAGCCCAGCACTCCCCCCCCCCTCTTCTTCCCCCTCCTCTCTCCTTACTCTCTCCCCCGTCTCCTTCCTTCCTCCTCTTTCTTTTTACTCCTCTTTTGCGTTGTCTCGTGACGAGCTCCCTCCCTTCAATTCCTCTCTTAATCCTTCCTCCTTTCCTTCCTTCCTCTCCCCGCATGAGTAATCCTTTTACTTCCCCATTTCTGTTTCTTTTACTCCTTCTTCACTTCATCTCTAGACGTAAGTCATTTCCTTAAAAGCCTCCTTACTCCCTCTTCTATCACACCCTTCCTCCTCGTTTCCTCTCATGTTTTATTTCCTCACCGCCGCTCTTTCCTCCTTTTCCCTACCCCTCTTTACTTTCTTCTCTCCTCTTCTTTTCCTCCCCCTTTAATTTCCTTCAATCCAATGGGATCCAGTCTTTTACCTTCCTCTCTTCCGTCTGTCCTTTCCTCCCTTCTTCTCTCCTCCTCCCTCTTCCCATCTTGGTCCTCTCACCTTCGTTTCCTCCCCCATATTGCCATACCTCCCTCTATTTTCATCTCCTCTGTTTCTCCTTACTTTCCTCCCTCCTCCCTCCGCCTCCGCCCTCCTTTCCTACTGCCTTAATCATCTCCTCTCCCATTTTCCTCCTCCTTTCCTCCCTCGTCCCTCTCAGCAGTTTTTACCTTCTTGTCTCACATTCTTTCGATCCCTATCTTTATTCCTCACTCCAGACCTTTACTCTCTTTCCCTTCCATCCTTTCCTCTCCTTCCACCCTCCTTTTCTTTACTTCCTTGCTGCTTTCAATTAACTCCCCAATTTGCATATCCTCCCTCTGTCCCTCTTTCTCCCTTCCCACCATCTTCCCTTCTTTGCTCCCTCTGTTTTCCTTCCTTATATTCTTAAACCCTTCCTCATTTTCTCCTGTCTTTCTTTCCTTCCTTTGCTCATTCCTTTATACTTTATCTCAGAGACATCTTTCCTTCCTCATTCCTTCAACTTCTCTTCCTCTCCCTCCATCCTCCACGTACCCCCTCCTCCCCTTATTGGTACCCTCCCTTTCTTCTTCTTTTGCTCGTCTTTAACAAAACATTAAACCAAATGGAGTGAAGCTTTACGTGTTTGCATGCGTGTGTGTTTAGCATCGCTGCGTGCTTCCAATTGCTTGTGCATGCATATTAATGTGTGTGTGTGTGTGTGTGTGTGTGTGTGTGTGTGTGTGTGTGTGTGTGTGTGTGTGTGTGTGTGTGTGTGTGTGTGTGTGTGTGTGTGTGTGTGTGTGTGTGTGTGTGTGTGTGTGTGTGTGTGTGTGTGTGTGTGTGTGTGTGTGTGTGTGTGTGTGTGTGTGATTAAAACCAGCCAGCGTTCAGGGCCGTCCTCCGCTGTGTGCTGCCCGCCGTTTTTTGGAAAAAATGACACAAAATTCTTGCTAAATAAAATGTGTGAGCTGCTGAAACAGCCGGTGACGCCGCTGCACGTTAGAAGCGTCCGAGCGTTTTTTTTGGTGTAAATATTGTGAACAGATTCTGTAGGAGTTCTGCTCATAACGATCCATATTTATTTATTTATTTCAGCAGAGAAGTCCGAGGTGTGCGGAGGGGGAATCAGAGTTTTACTGCAGGGCACTCTGCAGGGACGCCGCCTTAATCAGCCATTACACCTTTGACCCTCATCTTTGAGTGACAGGCCGCCTTCATTCAAGACCGAAAATGAGTTTTTCCAAAAATTTCGGCTTAATTTTTGGGAGGGATTGGCTGCTACAATTAGCAAATGACTTGATTTGCATATTCATAATCACTTTATATTTTGATTAAAACAGCCGGCATACAGCGAGGGGGGAAAAAAAAACACAAGAAGAGGAAACCGTCAGAAACAGCCGACCCCGAGCGGCGGCAGGAATCACAACCAGACTCATCATCACAAACACCTGGAGTTAAACATTTCCAGAGCTGCGTAGCTTCTCATTACGGGGAACACGCAGTCCTTGTGTTCTCCTGGAGGAAGAATAAGAAGTTGTGTCGAGGAATGTTGACCTCATTAATCTGAACCCGACGAACCAAACGACCACGACAGACGATCTTCTCTAGGTTGACTCTGAGTGGATATAAAGAAACCTTTCACTTCAGAGTGACTGTACGGGACATTTGAGGTTTCAGTGACTGGCCCTTTAATAACGCTGCAGCTGCTTTCAGCTTCGTCGTCCTCGTGTGTGCGTTAACTCGACAGATGTGATCACCATGACAACGTGGAAGATCTCTGGTTATGATTGGTGGTGAGGAATTTGTTAAAGATGGCGTTCGCTGTTTGGAAACATTTAGAGGAAAGTTCAAATAAAAAAAGGTTTGTAAAGGAGCTGAAATGATTTAGAGAAACATCTTCATCAGTTTAGAGACAACAAGACAATTAATGACATCAGAGCGCTGCCGGCGGATGAACACGTGTGGTGCAGAAGAAGTTCTAGTGAAGTCGAAGTTATCTTGAAGTTCTTTCACACCTGCAGGAAACTCCTGATATCTGTAGGAGGAGCGTCATGTGTGAACACAAACATCTGGATGTTTCTCTCTTCACCCGGAGTTTCTCCTCCAGCCTCCTCGTATTTATTCTGCAGAAAGTCAGAGTGAGCTGATGTGAGAACGCAGCAGGATATAATCAGGAGAATTCACCTGGAGCGAGTGGGAGGGGGTGGTGACGTTTACTCCCTGTGGTCGCTGCTCGACCGTAGACTGTCTGCACGCCACCTGAGGACGATTTCTTCACGTTCTGCGTGAGGACAGAAATCAACTCAAACTCTTTCTCTGCGTCCGTGTGTTGCTGAATAAAGTCGTTAAAGTGAACAAAACATTTCACGTTAGCGCTTGACTATTGAGCCTTCAGGCGGCGATGGAAGATTTGTTTTAACTTAGATAAAACGTGTGTTGGTGTTCTGCTGCTCCTCCCCCACCCCCCCCCCCCCCCCCCCCCCCCCCCCCCCCCCCCCCCCCTCTCTTCTTCTTCTTCTTCTCTTTCGTCCCGTGCGGTCCCCAGCTCTGAATCCAAACAGGAGTGGATGAGATGCAGCTCCACGCCCTGCTCGCCGGTCGTTATTTATTCTGCCTTCATTTCTTTATTTAACCTTGATTTCCCCCGTTAGTGTTGGAGATTGAGCAGGGAGCACAGAGAGGGTCTTCCACTCAGATTCGAGTCCCCAGTGGGGGCAAACTGCTTTGCTCAAGAGCCCTTCAGCAGCGCTGGGAGCACCTGCTCTGACCTCTGTGATGTGTGTCCTCCTCTCTGAGGGAGCGTTGCAGGACGGTGAATAAAGTTTTATCAAATCAAAATCAAAGACAGGGCAAACACCCGAGGCACTCTCAGAAATCAATGCAATCACAGCGTCGGCAATATCCGATTGATTCACACACGAATTAACAATATTCAGAATATTTCAGCAAGGAATCATTTTAATGTTACCATGGCAACAGAGCGAAGGCAGACAGAGGAAGCACAACAGTAAACAAGATAAGGTGTGTGTGTGTGTTAATCTCGGCCTCGCATCTCTCACAGGTTTCTCATAAGTGAGATAAGAAGTTGTTGTTGTGGAGATAAAACGTACACACACACACACACACACACACACACAAACACACACTATCACACACACACAGACACACACATATACTCACACACGCACGCACGCACACACACGCTCACACACTCACACAGACACACGCACGCACGTATTTGAAATGGACCACAGCGTAGTGGCTCTGTAGACAGACTGCGGCGCTCGCTGTGGAAACAGGAGCATAGAGTTGCAGTGCACGTCGCTGGTGCTTATGGACCGCGGCGAGTATTTGGAAATTGACAGTAAGCAAAATGAGCAGTTTTGTTGCCAAAGCTTTCATCTTGCTTACCCTCAGAAGTTTAAGAAAATAAAAGTTGGTTTGAAGGAAACGAGAAGAAACCAAGCGGACCTTAAACGCCTCTTCTCGTTGAACATTGCTCGTTCAGTGCGAGCCGTCACCGCCCTGGATTTCTTTCATTACCTGTGTTTTCATTTGAAATGATTTCCACTTTATTTTCACCTCATCGCTGTGAACGTACTTAAAGTCTTTGGACTCGCCCATCGTATGAAACAATGGGCGGTTTGTAGAAACACAATTCCAGCTTTCAGATTTGTGTCGCTAAGCGGCTCAGGCTGCCTGATCGAGTTTGGATTGATCCGGATTGCTCTAAAGATTAAAGATATTTGTCACAGTCGCTAACAGCTCTGCGAATGAACTGACAGGTGACGTGTTTGAATCTTAACGCCCCACACACAACGAGATAACGTCCTTCAACTGGTCCAGAACCTTTAAGTCAGGGCATCAGGCTTCAGTCCTTCACGTTTGCTGTGGGCGGCATCCATCAGCAACGTGTCCTTCATGAGCTTCAGACCTGCAGCGATGTGAAAGCTTCTATGAAAGACAGAGTGGAAATAAAGTGATGTGGAGGAATAAATGCGGTCTGCAGCAAAGTACTGTGACTGATAAAAGTTTATTAAAAGTCCTTTTGTGGCGTCTCCAGCTTGATTCTTTCTCCTCAGCAGGATGCCGTCCACAGCCGGTTTGCAGAAATGTTTCTTGGCAGACCGTAAAGACCCTCTGAGGCAGCATGTGACAGTAAAACCCTCCACAGAATCCAGCACTAATGGAATTCTCTACGACGAGGCGAGGCGCTCGTCCTGCCTATTCAGAGGAGGAGGAGGAGGAAGCCTTTTCTCCCCCCTTCCTCCCCCTCCTTACCCCTGAAGAATACATTTCACCCCCAGCGGTGCTTTTATACACACAAGTACCATAGCTGGACGCTTATTTACATTTACATGTGTATTCTCAGGCCGAGTGAGTCACAGGGAGAGCAGCGTCAGACGAAGCTTGAACAGCAGAGATTTGAAAAATCAGCAGGAAGGAAGCCGTCTGGGATGCCACTGTAATCTCTGAGTGAGCTTGTTGGAGGGAAGTCGTGTGCAGATAAGAAGAGCAACCAAAAACAGACGGATGCATTTGTTTTAGATGATTAGATAAGTCTTGAAAAAATACTTTTTTGCAGTCAATTCAATCTAATTCATTGTCCCCATGGGGAGGGGGGGGTCTGGATTTTATACATTTCTGTTTGCTGTCCGTTTGTTGTATTGATCATCACGTGTCAGCAGAGTTTGGTGTTTGCAGGAGAAACAGTCTTTATGGAGAGAAAAAGCAGGCAGAACACAATCCGACGCAAAGACGTCCCGGCTCCCCTCAGCGATGATCTGACCACCAGTGATTTATTTATCTCTGCAAACAGATATCTGCACGTTAGAGCAGCTGGCAGTTTGTTCTAGACCAAACATTCACACCTCAATCAGCGGTTAGATTTCCTGACCTCGCTAAATGCATCACTCATAAAGAGCTTGAGCAGTTTGTTCTATAGGGTCTGATGGAGTGATCAGAGTGACGCCTCAGTGTGACTTGTTATTTACAGATAAACTGAGACTCACAGGAAACAGGTGAACGGGCGCTCCTCTGGGCGCTTAACGAACCGAGCAATGAGTTTCTGTTACAGACACGGGAGGGAGAATCTCACGTCAGGTTTTGGGTGTTGGATGAGTTTGTGGTCAAAGTTCTGTTCATGCCACACTGAACAAAACCTCTTTTCTGTGTCTTTGTTTGTGTCTTTGTTTGTAGATAATGGGATCAAAGTTACTGACGAGTCTGGAGAAGTGATGTAGTTGTGTTCCTGAAGTGGTTAGAGCAGTGCGCCTGTCTCTCAAGACTTTTTTAGAAGGACAACTCTGAAAGACGAGGAGCAGAAATAATCACAGTAAGGAGGTTTGCAGACCTAGCTTTACTGAAAAAAGACGATTTCTGAGTCCTTACGTTTTTTTGTGTGTGCAACTTGTCGTTTTTAACCATCCATCATTAAAGGGGCGATATGTAACTCTGCCCCTAGTGTTTACAATGGGCACTGCCGTCTAAATTCTAAACATTGTAGAGAGCTGTCTCCCCCCGCCCCCTCCTCTCTAGAGTCGATGCTCACGCAGGTTGCCATGTGGTGGACTCTGAAGCTTCAGTGTTTAGCCAGCTCTGCATCGGTCTGTAAACCTTTCTGTGTTCTAACCTCTCTCCATTTTTCAAAAGCATCTCCAATATTGATCCTAGTTTGAGCACGTTTCTGCTCATGGAGCTTATTAGAAACATGCAGAGGCTTTTTAGGTCGTGTACAATCACTTCTATCTGAACCACTTCTCTTGTCCGCTTCCATCGCTGCAACACCTGTTGGTTTGACCTGATAACTGGTCTCATATCTGGTAAACCGAGCGGCGTCCAAAACGGCTGTGTGGGGGTGCCTTAAAACCGCCTACCTTCTCTGGTCCAAACAAATCCAGAGCATTCAGGACCAGAATCTAAAGTTAGAAGGAGGACATACTGGCTGCTGCATTGTTGTCAGAGAAGCCAGCACTTCAACATAGCATGTTTCCTTAATGTCTGATCATATAGTAAGGTCACTTTATCATTTCACTCACTACACATCTCACTGATTGGACCTTTAAGATGTCAAGAGAGTTTTTAAAATGCATGGTATCATGAAACGTAATCTCGTGCTCCCTACTTTACTTTTTAATTTAAATTCAGGAATGTGGAGCCGAATGTAAAAGTGCAGCAGCTGAAACAGAAAAATATCATCAAATAAATGAGTGTGGTAGACAGATAAGAGCTGCGGCTGCCAGGTAAGGAAAAGTAAACTGTATAATTTGACTCCTTTTGTGTTTTGTTTCTCAGCACGAATAATGAGAAAATCGTATTTGTGCAGCGACTTGTTGAGGTGACAGTTAACAGACATGATTATTGGTTTCAAACGACACACAAACTCAATATTGTGACAGTTTAAACTCCAGCCAGGAAACATTTAAAAGAACACACGCCAGAGTTTACTGAATAACCTGATTTCTCACTCCCATTCCCGTCTCCTCGTCCTGTATGAGCTGCAGGCTGAATGTGGCCGAGCTTATCTTCCAAAAGATTGTCCAAAATAAGAGAATGATTTTTAAATAAATCTTCAATAATAGAGGGTAAAATGGATCATGAGGTTGACAGGCGGATTGATGTGGGCGCTGCAGTATGGCGGGCGCTGTCTTTGACTGTTTGGGTGAAGAGGGAGCTGAGCCTGAAGGGAAAGCTCTCGATTTACCGGCCGATCTTCGTTCCAACCCTCCCCTGTGGTCATGAGCTTTGGGTAGAGGGCGAAAGAATAAGATTGTGGATACAAGCGGATGATGTGAGTTTCCTCTGGAGGTCGGTCTGGGCTCAGCCTTAGAAAGAGGGGGGAGGAGCTTAGACATCCGACAAGAGCTCGGAGTAGAGCGGTTCCTTCTTCACATTGAAAGGAGCCAGTTGAGGTGGTTCAGTGTTTGATCAGAATGCCTCCTGGTCGCCTCCCTCGGGAGGCTTTCCGGGCACGTCAAACTGGGAGGAGACCCCGGGGTAGACCCAGAGCTCGCTGGAGGGATTATGTATCCCTGCTGGTCTGTGAACGCCTCAGGGTCCCCCAGGAGGAGGAGCTGGGAAACGTTTCCGGGGCGAGGGACGTCTGGGGCGACTTGCTTAGCCTGCTGCCATCGCAACCCATCCCCAGATAAACAGAAGTTAATGGATGGATTTAGAAAGTTTTAAGTCCTCTCTCCAAATCCCCATTAGGGATTTAACTGGTCGTTAAAAGTGCCATTTGGTGAAACCTTTTATCCAGAGCGCCTCACAGCAGCCGCAGCGTTTAGTTCTCAGACGGTGTTCGGCGGTGACCCACCTCGTTACTCATCCTGTGCTGTGGCTATAAATGACAAACTAATACACGTGTGTATTGGACCAAATTTAAGGAACATTATACGCGTCATGTGCCGAGACCAGGAGGGGAATCTGTGTCCGGCGGGACAGTTAATCCTGGGACACGCTAAAAGATTTTTAGTCTTAAATGACTTTGAAAATGTGAGAGAGTCCACACATGACGACAGATCACGAGTTTAATGTGGCCCAGCTGTTAGCGGCCATCCCTGTCCTCGTTTGTTAGATTGTAGTTTGTTTTACACTCGTGTTGTTGTTGACAAATCAACAAGTCGGTCTTGAATTCATGACGTCCGTCTAACTTTATGCTTTGTGTTTTCTGTCGGCGCCGTGGTGATGTTTGTTCTGCTTCCTGCTTCAGTCAGCTTGCTTCCTGATAGTCTATTGTTTACATACTGGCTGCTGCATTGTTGTCAGAGAAGCCAGCACTTCAACATAGCATGTTTCCTTAATGTCTGATCATAGAGTAAGGTCACTTTATCGTTTCACTCACTACACATCTCACTGATTGGTCCCTTTAACATTGATAAAAGTGTTAGCATTGATGCTAGTCTCAGTCAAAGGTATGTTAGCATAGAGATGCTAAAATTTGAAGCTAAAGATCTTCCTGAAATATTCTGGATGTTTCTTTTACTTCTCTGTGTGGACGTTTACCGACAGGCCTGATTTTCGGCTCCTTTCAAACATGTGATTTTGTTTATTTGTTTGTGGGGCCGTGAGGCGGCGCCGTCACCGTTAGCATGGACAGGCTGCACTGACCTATATACAGCTGAATGTAAGTCTGTGTCGGAGCACGCCGTCTCCCAGGCTTATAGCAGCTCACGGAGAGACGGGCGGCTGTGTGAGCTGAGGACACACTGCGCGCGCACACACACGTGAAGACACACACATTCACATATGGAGACATTTATGCACGCGTACACTCGGGTAGGCCTGCACGTGATTCTGAGGACACGCATATGCACGAGAGGCTGAATCAGACCCACCAAATGTGACTTGTGCGTGAGCAGACACACAAACATTATTACACACACGGCAAACAACGAAGGCATGTATGGATGACGGCACTTAATAAACACATGAAAAAGAAGAGAGAGGACACCTGTGAAGACACACACACACACACACACACACACACACACACACCACACACACACACACAGAGCTACTGCCTCATACATGTTTTATTGACCCATCTCATTCCCTCTGCACACCTCCTCTGTCTCTCTCCTCTTATCCCTCTCTTTCTTCTCTCGTTCTCCCCCCTCTGCCGCTCATCACACCCCTCTCTTTTGTTTTCCTCTCCTCCTCTCTCATCCTCTACTGCTCCTCTCTCCTTCTCTCTCCTCCTCTGTCCTCCTCTGTCCTCCTCTCTCTTCCTCCTCTCTCCTCATCTGACCTCCTTCTCTCTCCTCCTCCTCTCCCCTCCTCTCTCCTTCTCTGTCCTCCTCTGTCCTCTCTCTCCTCATCTGACCTCCTCCTCTCTCCCCTCCTCTGTCCTTCTCTCTCCTCTTCTCCCCTCCTCTCTCCTTCTCTCTCCTCCTACCTCCTCCTCTCTCCTTCTCTCTCCTCCTACCTCCTTCTCTCTCCTGCTCTCACCTCCTCTGACCTGCTCCTCCCCCCTCCTCTCTCCCACTCTGTCCTCCTCTTCTGACCTCTCAGAGCAGATCGACCTGATGGGCCCAGAGGAGACAGAGAATCTTCTTACTCTCTTTTTTTTTTTTCCACCTCTCACCTGATATTTATATATTATATTTATATCTTCTTCACTGCCGCCTCCTTAAATCCTTCCTCCCCTCCTCTGTCCTCATGTCTCCTGCCTTTCCTTTCTGTTACCTTGTCCCTCATTCTCTCTCCCTCTTCTTCTGCTTTCATAAAACATATCTCCTCATTTTTCCTCGTGCAAGCCCCCCCTTATGTTTCCCCTCATCTCGTCACTCCTCCTCTTCTCCTTCTTTTCCTCTTTTATATCCTTTGTTTTTCCTCCTCCTCTCCCTTATGCCTCCTCCTCTCCTCTTCTGACCTCTCATTTTTACATGATCCCTTACTCTCCACCTCTCACTTTTATATTTTCCTTCAGGTTTCTCCTCATCTCCTTATCGTCTTCTACTTTCTTGGCCTTCTTTAACTCCTTATCTCCTCTCTCTCTTCCTCCATCCTTAAATCTCTGGACTTTTTTTGTTTTAAAGCTCTTCGTCTTCTTCTTCAGCCCTCTTAGCGTCCCCCTTATCTTTACCTTTCCTTAATTTCTTACATCCTCCTTATCCCTCCTCCCCTCCTCTTACCTTTCTTTTCTACATCTCTACTTTCTTAATGACTCAGTCTCGTCTCGGTCTCACCCTAACTTGGTCTTGGTCTTAACTGAGTCTTGATCCCTACATGTGTTGGTCTTTCCTCGGTCTCGCCCCGCCTTGGTCTTGGTCTTGATCCCTAAATGTGTTGGTCTTCCTCCCTCTCTCCCTGTCTCTTTTCTCTCCTCTTTTTGTTCTCCTATCCCCTTCTTTCTTATTCCTCTTTTATTTCTCTCCTTTCTTCTTCACACTTTCCCTCCTCACGTCTCCTCCTCCTCCTTGTTTTTCTCTTTGGTTGGTTATTGGTTATCTCTCCTCCCTGCACGTCTTCAGCCTCTTCTCAAATCCTCTCCTCCGTCTCCCTCTTCTCCCTCCTCCTCTTCTCCACCCTTCACCTCCCCCTGTTCCTTTCTTCCTCACCTCTTCCTGACCTTCCTCCTCTCCCTCTTGTCTTCTCCTCTTCCTTGTCTCACCACCTGTTCCTCTTCTCCTGTGCCCTCCTGACCTCCTCTCTCTCTCTCTCTCTCTTCTCTCTCTCTCTCTCTCGTGTGTTTTCCCTCCCTCCCTTCCTACCTGACCTCTCCTCTCTCTCTCTCTCTCCTCCCTCCTCCTCCTTCTCCTCCTCCTTCTCCCTCTCCTCCTAATTAGCACCTGAGCATACAGGCCTGGTTAATATTCGGCGCTGCGACGGCAGAAGGGCACCTCGCCGTCTCTCCTGCGCTGCTGTTGCCATGGTGACGCCATGGAAATGAAGCACCGCTCTCTCGTCTCTTTCCTAATTTTTTTGCCCCCCACCATCTCCCCCTTTCCCCCTCCCCTCCCTCCCTCCTTCACTTTTTTAATGAGTCACTGCATCCATTAAACGTTAGGACGGTCGGGATGGCAAGGCGAGTCACGAGGGCGAGGCAAGTCACAAGGGCAAAGCGGCGTGATCTGAAACAGAAATTTAAGAATTCAGGGAGGGAGAAAAAAAAAGTTATATTTCTTTAAAATAAAATTTTCAAGAAGTGAAAAGTCAACATTTTTTAGAAACGTTCCTCATTTTGAGCTGACATTATTTATCTGCCGCTCTGACAGATGTTTGTCGCTCCGTCCAAGGACGACTGTGTTTATTTATTTATTTCCTGTTCAGAGTGTGTGTGTGTGTGTGTGTGTGTGTGTGTGTGTGTGTGTGTGTGTGTGTGTGTGTGTGTGTGTGTGTGTGTGTGTGTGTGTGTGTGTGTGTGTGTGTGTGTGTGTGTGTGTGTGTGTGTGTGTGTGTGTGTGTGTGTGTGTGTGTGTGTGTGTGTGTGTGTGTGTGTGTGTGTGTGTGTGTGTGTGTGTGTGGACAGGGGCCTTGGCCTTGATGAAGTTCTCCAAAGCTGCTAATTGTACTTCATTCATATTTCATGGTCGATGGGGGCAGACAGTTTGCCGAAGGAGAATTGATAGAATATCAGGTGAGTGTGTGTGTGTGTGTGTGCGTGCGTGCGTGCCATACATTTGTCCATCATGACAGCTGGAGGTCACTAAGATTTTGTGTGTGTGTTTACATGTGAATCAGCGTTTGCGTGGCTCTTCATGGATATTCGTGTGTGTGTGTGTGTGTGTGTGTGTGTGTGTGTGTGTGTGTGTGTGTGTGTGTGTGTGTGTGTGTGTGTGTGTGTGTGTGTGTGTGTGTGTGTGTGTGTGTGTGTGTGTGTGTGTGTGTGTGTGTCACAATCGTTGAGATTTCCAGGTTGAACTCGAACTCTCACCCTGTTCCAAACATTATTCAGGTTTTTAGGTGATTGTGTGTAGCGAGGTGTTGAGCGTGTGTTCCTGTGTTTAACCTCCGGCCCCCTGGTGGAGAGTGTACAACACTTCTACATAAACTCTCACATTACAAACTCCTGCACACTGTAAACTTGTAACAAATACATTAAGCGGGGTACACACTATGCCCCAGTCCCCTTTAGACCAAAGTCAGCAAAGGCCAGATTATCTGATGGTTCCAAAGACGATCTTTCCAGATGTTCCTGTGGTGTGAGGAGTGTTTACCCTTAGGGACCTGGTTAATTATTTACAATCAGAAATCCCGTTGTGTGGTGAGAACTCTGGGGCCGGCCGAGCACGCACTCTGTGGATTGTCACCTCGAACAAGACAACAGCCAATCAGGAAGCAAGCTGACTGATGCATAGTGTGTGGCGCGCTGAGACACAAGATGAGAGCTGAACTGTTACATCTGTCATGATCTGTTGTTATCATGATGATCTCATTTGGACATTTCTCTATCTTCTTCTTCTGAGAGTCTGGGTCGTGATCTCATTCGTTTTTTTCTCGTATCAGTTTGAAGGTAACACTCTGATATCGTTACAAACATGTAGAGTGTGGTTGTTTCTTCCATCAACACGCTGCATCTCACTTTGTCTCTTTCTCCTGACTGTTTTTATTTCTCCTCCTGAGTCGACTTCGATTCATTCAAATGTCACCAGAAATCAGAGCTGAAATGAAAGCTAAGTGAGAATGAAATTAAAGTGACGCCCAGACATCATCGCTTCATAATCCGACTCCGGCGGCAGATTTATAATGTCAGGTGGAGATAATGTGGCTGCTGATTGTGAGGGAGGAACAATTCTGAGTTCTGACGAAAAGTTGGCATTAAAAAACAAAAATCACAATATTTTCACACGAGGGCGGCGAGAAGGGCGTGAGGAGGGACAGAATCCTCCAGGTATCACAGTCTGACATGTTTTACAAACTTTATCTCTCAGGTTGAATTAATTTCTTATCATCCTTAAAGAAGAAACAGAGCTGTCTCATGTCTCAGGGCTTTCTGATATGAAGCGCCGAAGAAGAAAAACTCAACATATAGACGATAAAAACAAGAACAATGACGCCACGTGATGTAACGTCAGGACAAAAGCATCGTTGATTCGATATTAAAGATGGAGGAGTAGCAGATTGATGGATGTCAGCTCTGCAGGCTCGACCTTGAGACACTTAACGATACACGAGTTTGGCCGACTCATCGTTTGCTCAAAGTGCAAAAGCGGCGCTCTAATTATCCCTCCGATCAGCCGCGACTTCAAACCGTCTCAAGGTTCTCTGCCAATGAAACGCCCGCTTTGTTCTCATCAGCTTTCCTCTCAGGATCCATCAGTCATTTATCTCTGCTGCTCTTCAACATCCAACTCGTATAATGCTTTAAATGCTGTTTAGCCTCGATGAGGTCCTCAATACAAGGACTCAAATGTATACCGGTACCTTTATTAATTCATTTATTGGTTGCTATCCAAATCTCTCATTTAAAAACATGTCGTATCACTGAGTATAATGAAGTTTCTATTGAATGCAAATGAACACAGTTGATGAATAAATGCAGGTAATGGGTCTGAACAGAACGTAAAGGTAGAGAGTACGGGACAGGTTGAAATGTCTTCATCCCTGAACGAGCTCAGAAGAACTGACCTCACTTTGAAGGTTTCTCTTGTTTCTCTTTTGTCCTTCAGATAGATTTAGAGATGAAGATGTTGAAGGTGTTTCCTCCTCTAACGGCTGCTGTGAGATAAATATTACTTAAGTTCTGATGAAGTTGCATCAAACTTGTTTGTATCACACAGACCTACTTTCAGCTCTGTGAGCACAGATTACGTTTCAGGAGGGACTGATTTTTGTTTCTGTCTGTAATTTCAGTCCCATGTGGGTGAATCCTACTGCGGCGAGCAGTTAAAAAATGCAGCGCTCTCTTCCCTCCTATAAACGGGCCTGAGGTAAAACTAGTCGTGACGTCCTCACGGTACATTTCGCAGAACTCTTATATAACACCGATGAGATTTGGATCTCTATAAGCTTAAGAGGAAGCTGCTGGAAATAGCCCGGCGCTCTCAGAGGAGCTGGGTCATACTACCAGCTGTGTTAATGATGCATTAGCACCACGAGGTGCCCACACAAAGGCGTGCTTTGATCAATCATTTAGCATCCACACACACACACACACACACACATGCAGATGGTAGTTTCTGTACATGATGTGCCTGAGGAGGGGGAGGGGTGGGGGGGGGGGTCACGGGGACTCCGAAACCAGGACGCTTTTAGTTTCACAGCCATAAAAGAAACATGTCTCATAACTTATGGTTCCTTCAGTCCCAAAGAGTTTCTGTTTGTTCATCCACATGTTGAAGAGGAAGGGGTGCGCAATCCGACTTCATGTTGAGTTAACAGGAATAATTCAGAGTTTGACAGAAACGTTTTTTAAAATTCAGCGGGGTAAACATCAGAGTGTTGTGTGGGAGGAAGGATCGTTAGTAACTCGATACCTGCCTGACTCCTCGGCACCAGATACTGGGTCATTTCTGGTTTCATTTCTCGTTACAAGAATTGCAGACAAACTCCTGCACACTGTCTAAACTGCCCAAAAACGTTTCGGCGCCAAAACGACGCCAACCTATTTGTGATATTGAAAAGTGGCGTTCACGTTAAGCCCGCTGTACACAGTACGAGTTCAGTCCGATTTAGACCTGATTTTAGAGTCGTATGACTTGCTTTGAATTCAGGCCGGATCATATGTGGTCAGTGGTTCAGTGAACAACGAGGCAAGATGGCCGATCACGGTCTGATCAGCTGCTCGGAGGATTTTCTGTTGGGTGTGTGTGTGACTTCCTGTGCTTCTGCAACCAGCCTCTAGTGGACACTCGAAGGAACTGCAGGATTTTACACTTCAGCATCGGCTTCATTTTTACAAAGGTGCTGCTTGGATTCAGCTTTTCTTAGTTTTCTTCTTCTCCTTTTTCTTCAGCTTCAAAGACGTATGATTATGAACGGTCCGATGCATAAAGATTGTTTCTGCAAGTTGATCTGATGAGACGTCGTCCTGACATCAAGTTTGGCTTCATAGCGCCGATCTGATAAACTGTTGTGTCGTGATGAGCAGAAATAAGGAAGTAGAACTTGATGAAGATATTTGTCTGGTTTTTTGTTTTTTATGATAAGTGTCAGTATAAACAAAGTCAGCTCTCAGTACAGAGGACTTGTGATCACCCGTCTATCCATTCCTCTGCTTACATAAAGTTGAGTGTTTTTCATCAGTGGGTCCCCCCCCCCCCCCCCGCGCCCTCGTCCCCTCCAGTTTGCCCTTGTTCCACTAAAACGTCTTTAAACCTCCTATTAGCACAATTGGCTCCTTACGATCTTCCTTCCATCCTCCTAATTTGTCACTTCATTTCCCTGGATGCTTCCTCATTAGCGTCTTTTTGGGAGTTGTTTTATTGCTTCCTCGACACCCTTTCTTTCCTCTCCGCTGTGCCCTTGTTCTCCTCGACGCGCAAACCGAAGCGCCTACAGAGCGATGACAAAGACGGATGGATGCAGTTTGTGGTTAGACTGATGGTGCGCTTTGCCCTTGATGGAGGTGAAAATCTGATATGTTCTTCCTCGTTGGTGTGGGTAAAAACTGCAGTGAACCCTGCCTCACCCGGGCCGGTGCGCTCCGGTTACAGCAGTGTCACTTTCAGGGGGAGTTTCGGTGTCTTGCCAGATCTGAATTTGGTTTTTGTGAGGATTCAGAGGAGAGTTGAGCTCTCTGTGGCAAAAAAATAAATAAAAGATGGAATGAAAGATCCCAGCTGGGTCAAACAGCACTCAGACCTTTGAGCACGATGGTTAGTGTTGGTCTTTAGCAAGGCCACATGTTCAAAGACCTGAATGTGACTGCCTGAGCGAGCACACATCAGCTTTATGTTTCGTATGACAGTTGAGGACACTTCTTCTGAAACGTCACGTCTGTCACTCAAAGAGCCTCAGTTAGCAGGTTCCTGAAATAAATATGAGCACGCTGATCTGTGCCTTCATGTACATGTGGCGCGACCTAACCGCTAGGCCATCTGCGCCCCTTTTATTTCCCCCTTTTGAGTGGGGCAGCAGTAGCTCAGCCCGTAGGGGCTTAAGCCAAGAACCAGAGGGTCGCAGGTTCAAGTCCCGGACCATATCTGTTAATTGGTCTGGAAGCTGGAGAGGTGACAGGTCACTTCCTGAGCACTGCCGAGGCGCCTGTGAGCAAGGCATCGAACCCCCACCAGCTCAGGAGCGCTCATTCTGACATCTCTCCGCAGGATCCTGTGTGTGCCTGTGTGTGTGTTTCAGACTGTGTGTGTGTGTGTGTGTGTGTGTGTGTGTGTGTGTGTGTGTGAAACTGAATTTCCCCTCGCAGGATTAATAAAGTCTTGAAAAGAGTGAAAAGAGTAGAAATATAAAAGTAAAGTATTGGTTTTAGATATAACTCTAAGATGTTTGTAAAGCCTCATAAATGTGTTTCACTCGTGCTGGAAACGACAGAATACGGAGGGTAACAAACAGTCGGCGATCCATTCGGGGACTTGAGCTGCTCACCACTCGGGGCGAGAGAAAGGGACGCGAGTTTGTGTTCGTCGGAGTAAATAAGCGGATCACGTCTGCCTCTCAAAAAGAAAATGTGCTGCTTTCATAATTTGTAAATCACTGTTGTCACCACTGCAGTTTTATTATTTCCTCTATAATTACGGAGTGCTACCGAGCTCCCAACAATTCCCTCTGCACAAATACTGTACGAGTAATTACAAGGACGCGCGGAGGCGAGCTGAGCCCCACCAAATGGGACGCAGCCAAGCGGCGTATGACTCCCCTCTCGTCAGACGTTGGCCTGGAGTCCTCGAGGCCGATCCAGTGATGCAGCAAAAACATGACACTGTTGTGGTTTCTCCTCCTTTTCTCTCTGGAGCTGGCAGAGGCAGCGCCGCTCCTCATCCACATGAAGCCAGACCGCCCCGCCGCTGCAGCTCTGGCCTGCAGCTCTGTCTGCCTCTACAGCTCTTATTCTCTCTATAATCCAGTCTCTCTGTTTTCTACATCTTTCAGTCCTCTCTGTGTTCTTGTTTCCTCTTTTTTCCCGCTCTCTCTGAATGTCTCATTTCTGTCTCTCCTCCTACACTCTCTCGTCCGTTTCCTTCGGCCTGTTTTTGTGTTTTGTGTTGATTCTTTTTTTCTCGTCTGCCTCCACCTTTTCCTATACATGTGCTCTCTGCTCTCTTCTCTTCAACTCCTCCCACACGCTTTGTTTTCTCCTCTTCTGGAAACTCGCTTCTCTTTTCGACCCTTGAAGCAGCTGGCAGCAGATTCATCATCAGAGAAACATGTACAGAAGAAGAAAGTATGAATGGAAATATTTCAGTTTTAAGACAGCGAGCAGTGATTATTATTACTATGTATGAATCCAGAGAGAGGTTTGATTTGGCAGTTTCCCAGATCTTTAAAAACAACAGAAAGCATCGACTTAGTTAACTCCGTGTAACCGTGTTAAATGGCCAGCGTCTGGGCAGATACAAACACCAACACACACTTCCACTGGATCACTGTGATGGAGCGGGGATACTTTAAAGGTCTGTACCGTCCTGTTGGGAGGAATCCTCCTCTTTATTACTCTTAAAGGCAGAATACGCAATTTTTTGATCCAGTAGATGTCGCCCTGAGCGCCAGCATGAAACCAAAACAACTTGCGCTGCATTGTTGTGTTAGCATGCTAATGCTAGCTATCTAAATTTACCAGAAATGACCGTGATCTAGAAACACTTGCGTGACATTCAGTTAAGAGGATATATTTGATTTCTATTACATTTAAGTGTGAAATACCGCATATTCTTCCTTTAACTGTATTTTGGTACCCAGGACCCCCAATCCCAGCATACACTGTGCGAGCCACGGTCAGTCAGCGTAACAGTTTGGCTATGTCGGATGGCGCGCGTCCTGCAGCACTGGATCTGTTATTGGAACGTGAGTGCAGCCATGAGCAGCTGTACAAACATAATTACCAACATGTTCGATTTAAACAGGATTAAAAACACAAACGTCTTCTGCTATTAGTATAAATGATTAGAGGTCATCAGGTCACAGACACACCATCATTCTGTACGAGAACTGCGAGTAACAGCGGAGAAAACATGCACCTTCAGCTTCATGAGTGAAAAGTTAGAAAGTCAGAAAAGTTTGCAGCTTCAGATCAGGAAGTCTCCGAGCCAGCTCTCCTTCTTTGAAGCTTCAGATGCTCCGTGCTCATCCTCGGGCTCTCTCTCCTTCCCCAGCAATGACCTGACCCAGGACCTGAGCTGGGCCAAGTCCAAAATTACATCCAGTTTAACCGGGTCACGAGGGGTCGGGTTGAGATGCTGCAGGTGTTTTTGGAGACAGAGAAGAAGAAGAGTGTGAACTCTTCTGAAAGTTTTCCTAGTAGTTTTTAATCAGCGGAGGATCGTGATGCTGACGGCGATCGTGTTTTTGCCAAATCCTAAAAGTTTGTAACGGAGTCTTCAGGTCCCTCCTGGACCAGGTTTTGGTGGGGTTTGAATGTTTGAAAAGAGACCAAAGGGTTTTTTGAAGTACAGTGAAAATAAATTGACCTAATATTATAATTTCCTGTCGGAGAATGTTTGATTTTCAGCTCTCATTAGTTGGAGTATTCAGTAAACGGCGATGTAAATGCATGAGTTTCATAAATCATCCGATTATTTCGGTCTCATTCCACAACACAACGATTCAAAGAGGACTCTGGATACTCAGAAAACTATAAAATATGTCTCCTGTGCACGCTGAGCGGATCAAGGCAGCACGAGCGTGAAGTATGTCCAACATGACGTGACACTGGGGACTAATAACAGCTTGCCCAACACTAATTAAGTGCTGAAATACTCTCCGTCTTTTTTTGGCAAAGTGTTTCTCTTTAAAATGACTGAAACACCTTTTCAAAGCTTCCACTCTGCTGACAGAAAACGCACCAAAAACCTGATTTTACTAAAGTTCTCTGCAATACTTCAACTTCCTGGAGGAACCTTTTCTTTCTCTCCATCATCCTTTTCATCTGCGGCTCGTCCTCTTTTATTTCTTCTCTGACTTTTCTCCTCCTCTCTCTTTATGTTCATCTTTCCTCCCTCCTCATCGTTATTTCTTTCTTTCTTTCTTTCTTTCTTTCACTGTCTCCTCTCTCTTCCTCTTTCCTCCCTCCTCATCCTTGTTGCATTCTTTCTTTCTTTCTTTCTTTCTTTCTTTCTTTCTTTCACTGTCTCTGCTCTCTTCCTCTTTCCTCCCTCCTCCCTCCTCTTTCCTCCCTCCTCGTCCTCCTCCTAGTTGTCTCCTCTCTCTTCATCTTCCTCGTCCTCCTCGTCTTCCTCCTCGTATCCTCTCTCTGTCTGTCTGCCAGGCCATGGCCTACTTTAAACATCTTCTGCTTTGTGTCTATTCTCTTTCATCAGCGTGAAACTTTTCTTTCTCTTTTCCTTTATCTCACAAATATCTCTCTGGTGATATCACTCGTCCTCCCTCCCTTCTACCTGCATTCTCCCTTTGTCCTTTTGTTTCCACCCTCTCCTCTCCCTCTCTTCCTGTCTGTCTCCGTCTACCTGTCCTTCCCTCTCCTCCTCGTCCTCTCTCCATCCCTCTCTCTCTCTCGCTCTCTCTCTCTTCCATTGTGTGGATGATAGCTGTCAGGAGATCTCATCACTGAGTCTCTCTTATTACATGATTACAGGGTAATTATCCTGTGAAGTTGTCTTTGCCCGAGTCTATGAAAGACGCTTAATGTCTTTTTAATGGCTTTTGGAGTTTGGAGACTTTTTTTTTCCTGCTTTTGTAGTTGCCGTGGACGCTTCAATTTATTGCATTTACATGTGATTGGCCTGGAACAGCGTGCCCTGATTAAGTGGCACTCGGATTCGTTGTAATTTTCAGGCGCTTCAAGTTGTCACTCACACTCCCCTTTTTTTTTAAACTTCTGGTCTCGGCTTTGTCAGCAAACGCTGTCGTCTGTGATCTTCTGATTTAGCCGGACCAATAACGCTCCTGTGTTTAGGACCAGTGATCAAACTCAAACCAGGATTGGACAACAGCGGAGAGGACGACCTTGCAGGACAATATCGTCTGGTTTATCAGGACTTTGATTTGCTGTTGCAGAACAAACAACGATATCGTCTTTTATGACCCCTTAGTGTCTCAAGACGGCGATACAGATCTTTGATGCAGCACTACGTTCCCAAAAACTCCCCGACCAACGCAACATCATTTCTAGGTACCCGATCATCGTTTGTAGTCTACCACTGTACTCCGTTAAAAGTACTGTTCAGGGTCTGTTTGAAGGTTTCCTTACGTTTCGGTTTGGAGGACTCTAAGTAACTTTTGTGTGGCCTTTAGTTTCCTTAATGTCTGATCATATAGTAAGGTCACTATCATTTCACTCACTACACATCTCACTGATTGGACCTTTAACAACATTTTTAGCAGCAAAGTTTGGCAAGACAGAATAAATTGGTGTTCAGAATTTGGTCTTGAAATGAAAACTTTAAGTTGATTCATCAAACTGCTGCTTATGAACTTTCTGTTGAATGACTGATCAATCAACTAATTGTTTCAGCTCGGAGATATAAAATTAATCCGCAAAACATCATCCTGACAGCTCTTCAGAAATCAAAACCAGTGGGCTTGTTGTCAGAAACATCATCTTTTCATTATGAAACACTGATACCTGTACCAGCCTCTAAAATCCACTCGTCTTAATATTTGTTTCCAAAAATACTCCTCGTCCTTTCTGTTGTCCATTCATCAAACCCTGATATGAGACGGATCTTTGTTTATTTTCTGAATAAATCAATTTTAGTGACAAGACGACTTCAGCATCTTTTCAACACCCAGAGTGGACAGAAAGTATTGACGCCCCATATTTGTGTTAACCAACCGGTAGTGTTGTCGTACTGTAAATTGGACTCAAGACCACTTTTTGAAGGTCTTTTTTGACTTGGACCACCACTGTTTCTCCAAGTCATCACTGAGATCAGAAGGAAAACGCCTCTTTCTAAAATAACAAATAACTTTATAAATACAATTTATTTGTAGTTTACGACTGTAACCTTCCCCGTGTAATGGTCTTGGTCATGGTCTTGTCTCGGAGCACTCTGGTCTCGGGTATGTCTTGGTCTCGGTTAGTGTGGTCTTGACTACAACACTACCAACCAGGATATAAAATACTTGAATCACAACATGACGTTAGTTAGTTCTTTCATTGCCGGGCCGCTGTCAGCTGTATCTGATCAAACGGCACCCCAGCTTTCTACCTTTTTAACTCTAAAGATGTTTTTCGCAAAATGTTCGAGGCTTTGTTTCTTATTTAGTCATAAATATTTACTATTTAGAATAATATTTAGGTTTTTATGGATGTATTTGTTATCCAACTTCGTGTCTTTGTAAAAAAAAAAAAAAAACATCTGATGCACAGCTCCGGAGAAAACAGCATGCTGCATATATTTCATGTAAAACTGACCTTAGCGAGAGTCAATATCTCTGTTGATGTTTCTGTTTCATCCTCGGTAATATGTTAATCTCACTTCTTTAAAAATAAAAAAACAGACTTTTTTCAACCAAAAGTGTTGTTCACCAGTTTCTAAAAGAGCATTTTATCTGTTTTGCCCTCCTGTCATCGCCCATCATGCATTTTTACTATTCTTTGTCTTATTCTGGGTAAATGTAGCACATCACATCACACAGGCAATATCAACATGACTTCTCTCTTTGTTTTTCTAACATGTATTTTTCTCTGCTTTTTGTCTTTACCCCAGTGACTGCAGCGCAGCTCGCTGAACACAAACAATATTAACATGTCATTTTCTCTCTCTCTCTGTTTGTCTCCTCGCAGCTTGAGTGCCGCTGCTGTCTGTGATGCCCTCCCATGACGCCCAGGTCGGTAGCTGACACTGCCAGTGAGCGGGAGACGCTACTGCACACCCGGTCCTGGGCCGGCACCGTCAGCCGGTTCTCGCCCTCCATCTTGCACACTGGAGACTCAAGCTCCCCCCGCCTACCAGTATCCACAACCATCAGCTCTGACCCACTACAATAAGGTCCGCTCAAAACCAGACGCGCTGACGTCTTCGGCCAGCACCAGCAGCAGCAGCAACAGCCAAAAACAACAGTATCTCCAACGCAATCAGCAACACCAGCACCACCATAACCACCAGCAGCAGCAGCAGCAGCAGCCATCATGTCCAGTCGTAGAAAGTCGTCCACCCCCTGCATGGTCCGGGTCATCAGCAACCTGCCAGAACAGAAAGAAGACCCTGAGGAGGTGATGGACATGGACATATTGACAGACACCAATGAGACAGAACAAGACAGGATAAAATCACCTGAATCTGCAGAGAAGAGTCCAGCTCTTCAGCAGGAGAATCCAGACCAGCAGACACTTCCAAAACCACTGGAAAACCAGAATTCTGAGCCGCCAGAACAAGAGGAGCAGTTGGGTAAAGAAAACCAACTCCCTGTCATCGAAGATGTGGAACCCAGAGAGGACAAGGACAGGGAGGAAATGGAATCTGACCCCGCGTCCCAGCAGAAGCATCCCAGAGGGTATGAGTGCAAATACTGCCCGTTTTCAACGCAGAACCTGAATGACTTTAAAGAGCATGTGGACTCAAGCCACCCCAACGTCATTCTGAATCCGTTGTACCTCTGTGCCGTCTGTAACTTCAACACCAAGAAGTTTGACTCACTCACAGAGCACAATGAGAGTCAGCACCCAGGGGAGACTAACTTCAAGTTCAAGAGGATAAAAAACAACAATCAGACGATCTTAGAGCAGACAATCGAAGGCAAGGACAATTCAGCTGAATGTGAGGAGACAGAAGAGCAGGGTCAGAGCAGTTCTGTGGTTCCACCCTGCATATCTACCACAGTGAAAAGCCCAGACAATATCCAGTCATTCTATCAAGGGAGCGAACTGAAAACCCAGCTGGACGGCCTGATCCAGAAGGATCAAATCACCGCCGTTAACATCAACGGAACAGTCATCATCCCTGAACCCACCATCCTGCAAGGGCTCTCCCATGTCACCCCCATGCTCCAGCGTCCGCCCAACTTTAACTCTGTACCAAAAATAGCTGTTCCCTTGAACACCACCAAATATAACCCTTCTTTAGACGACAACTTGACGTTGATCACATCCTTCAACAAGTTTCCTTACCCGACACATGCAGAGCTGTCCTGGCTGACAGCTGCCTCCAAACACCCGGAGGAACAGATCAAAGTCTGGTTCACCACCCAGCGGCTGAAGCAAGGAATCACCTGGTCCCCGGAGGAGGTGGAAGAAGCCAGAAAGAAGATGTTCAACGGCTCCATCCCTCCTGCGCATCACACATTCACCGTCCTGCCTACGAGCCCCACGTCTCAGCGGTCTGCCAAATTCTCCAAGCAGCAAGTTGTCCACACTACAGTCGGACATTTAAGTCACGTACGGACAACTTCTATGAACGGATTTGGTGTGAACTCCACCATACACTCTCCCGCCGCAGTTAAACGAACACACCTGACGACAGTTTATGGCCCTGAGTCCAAGAGGCCAATCATGGCTGTTGCCCCTCATTCTGGTGACCCTAACGACAAGATCCTCATGGCCCCTCCTCCACCTCCCCCTCCGCAGAAAGACCGCCTCCCAATGGCTCCACCTCCTGTTCCAATGGAGATGAAGAGACCTGTAGCAGTTCCTTTGGTCACCACAGAGATGAAGAGGCCATCCGCTACTGTGCCTTTAATGCCACCGCCATCATCATTGTCGTCACCATCCTCTTTGTCCAAAGGGAAGACAATCTCTACGTTAGGAATCCCCAAAACAAAACCTTTGGTGTCCATACCCTCTCTAGTATTTCCAGAGTCTTTAACTAGGCCAACTTTAGTTCCCCCACCTATATTTGCCCCTCGGTTTACAAACTCGTTACTTCTTCCTTTGAGTTCAGCCATCCCCTCCAAAGAAATACACCAGAGTCCCCATGCTATGCCAGCTGCTGATTCAAAGCTGCCCAACTCCCCTCCTCTTAACACCCCACAGATAAGGAGGCCCACCATCATCCAGTCCATTCGGGCCCCAGCTAAATCCCCGTCACAGATTCCCGGTTTCCATTTGGATAGCAAGAAACTTAAGGAGCAGCAAGGAGTAGAGTTGAAAGCCAGCTACCCCAGAGGAAACAGGGTCCTCACTCCTCTGGCGGAGGCCAACGGGACGTCTCGTATGGACGGCAGATGGTCCCACAGTCAAATCTCCCCTGCTCCCAACAATGGGGTCATTCACCTTGACATCGCAGACCAGCAAGCAGCGTCAAAACTAGATTTCCATCAAAAGTCGTCTGTTCTGACCCAATTTCCTTTACTGGAGAGGATGAAAGGAAAGACAGCGGAGCAGCTTAAGGTCTTGGAGGAGAACTTTTTGAGGAACAGTTTTCCAACGCATAGCGATGTGGGCAATCTGGCGACCACCACCCTCCTGTCCCACCAGGAAATCGACAGCTGGTTTGTGGAGCGCCGTGCGCTACGAGACAACCTTGAACAAGCCCTTCTCAACTCCATGGGCACGAAGAGGATGGGCCCCGGTGGCATTCCTGCCATAACTAAGAAACGACTTCATCAGCAGCAACAGACTCTACAGCTGAACGGGGTTCATAAACCAAGCATCGCTGTGGGCCATCTTAAGAGCTTGATTCCAACCTCCCACTCTCTGCCCATCATTGCTCCCGGCGCCATCGCTCCCTCCATTCCCAACCAGAACTCATGCTTAGTGCCTCCTGATAGCCGATCTCTGGCACTCCTCAAGGACGATTTTGCTCAAACACGGTGGCCTTCCCCTGAGGAGATCAGCCAGCTGGAGGGTCGGACAGGATCAGCTCGCACAGAGCTCGCTCGCTGGTTCAATGACAGCCGGTTGCAGAACAGCAACATGGAGCTGACAGAACTTTTTCACAACAATGGCGTCAATGGAGGACAGGTGCAACCTGTGTGCTCACCTGAAAATGCCCCTCCCAGCATCATCCAGCGTTTTCAGGAAGGAGCGCCAACAAACAACAACAACAACAGCAGCAGTAAGGTGTTGGAGGTGGAGCTGGGATGGATAATGGAGCAACGCGCTCTCAGCGGTCAACAACATAATGAGCTCCACGACCGGTTTACTGGCAGGTAACGTATTCACACGATGATTATTTATGATTTTAAGTGTTTGGAATCAAATACAAATGTAAATATATACGTACCTATTTATTTAGTGTGATAAAAGTTAATAAGTAAAGCAACATAAAAGATCAAAGTTCTGATTTGGAGGCTCCATGGGACGTTTTGAGGGCGCACCACTTTCAGAACCCAAACACGGATATTTCAATTTTGTTCTACTTTTAAATTTACTCCACAACGCGTATCTCCAGGACTTTATAAACTCTACTGAAGGTTATTTTTTAAGTATGGAAGAGTGAGGCGCTGGTGGTGCAGTGGTTAGTGCGCGCCTCCCACGTATGGAGGCTAAAGTCTTCCAAGCCGGCGGCCCAGGTTTAAATCCAGCCTGTGGTTCCTTTCTCGCATGTCATTTCCCACTCTCTTTCTCCCTGATTTCTGACTCTATCCACTGTCCTGTCTCTCCATTAAAGGCCCAAAAAGCCCCAAAAATAAATCTTTAAAAAAGTATGGAAGAGTCACCTTACAGAAAGTAGCTGCTTACAGGCCCGACACGATTATTATTTATTAACGAGTTATTTAACAAAAATTAACAAACACAAAAGCAGGACATTAACATTAATGAAACCACACGGCCAAAATACTCTCAAGATACCCGCCATCACCTGCACCACGAGATAAGGACTGACCGCGTCTGAGTGATTTTACCAGAATTTTAAACTTGGATATGATTCTGGTGCAAATCAAACCATTTTGACTCCACGGCAACAAACAATAGAAGTTCTTCACACCCGATATTTAGACTTTTCTTGCTTTCTATTTTCAAAAAATTGCTAACAAGCTCCTGCCGTCTGAACTGCACAAGTTTCAATCGATGGATTCCTCTCTTCCTCTCTCTCTCTCTCTCTCTCTCCCTCTTCCTCTCTCTCTCTCTCTCTCTCTCTCTCTCCCTCTCTCTCTCTCCCTATCTCTCTCTCTCTCCCTCTCTCTCCCTCTCTCTCTCTCCCCCTTTCTCTCTCTCTCTCTCTCTCCCTCTCTCTCTCCCTATCTTCCTCTCTCTCCCTCTCCCTCTCTCTCTCTCTCTCTCTCTCCCTCTTTCTCTCTCTCTCTCCCTCTCTCTCTCTCTTTCTCCCTCTCTCTCTCCCTCTTTCTCTCTCTCTCTCCCTCTCTCTCTCTTCCTCTTTCTCTCTCTCTCTCCCTCTCTCTCTCCCATCTTTCTCTCCCTCTCTCTCTTCTTCTCTCTCTCTCCCTCTTTTCTCTCTCTCTCTCTCTCTCTCCCTCTATCTCTCTCTCTCCCCCTTTCTCTCTCTCTCCTTCTCCCTCTCCCTATCTCCCTCTCTCTCTCTCCCTCTCTCTCTCTCCCTCTTTCTCTCTCTCTCTATCCCTCTCTCTCTCTCCCCCTCTCTCTCTCTCCCTCTTTCTCTCTCTCTCTCCCTCTCTCTCTCTCCCTCTTTCTCTCTCTCTCTCTTTCTCCTTCTCTCTCTCTCCCTCTTTCTCTCTCTCTCTCCCTCTCTCTCTTCCTCTTTCTCTCTCTCCCTCTCTCTCTCTCCCCTCTTTCTCTCCCTCTCTCTCTTCTCTCTCTCTCCCTCTCTCTCTCTCTCTCTCTCTCTCTCTCTCTCTCTCTCTCTCTCTGATGTCATCAACCCTTTCAGCTGAGGTTGTGCAGATTCTCCGGATGTAAAGTTTATGAAAATAATTAATAATCTAAAACATGACTGGAAACACTGACAGAGTATTTCTCTTTCTCAGATTCAGCATTTATGTTTTAAACTTCTCAGAGCTCGTGTTTCTAAAGTTTCATCATTTTTATTGATCTTCAGCTTTTTTTTATTTAAGTCAAAGTTTAACTCGAGTACGAACGTCCTGTTCTTTGTTTTTGATCTCTCCTGAAGAAAGCGATCCGGTGTGATCGATCTCTTTGAATCTTGACTTGTCCTCTTGTTCGTTATATCGGATAAATGACCATGACTGAAAATCCCCACGCCACTGATTGTAACGTTTCCAAAGTGTCGGTCAAAGACTTCAATCAGAAGTAACACGAGGGGGTCAGAAGTAGGACGGCTTGATTAACGAGACGAGTGGAATAATTAAAGTCAGACTTCTCTGTGAACTCAAGTGGAGACAAACTGTGTCAGACACGGAGGAGGAGAAACTGAGAATCATGATGTTCATAAAAGATGAAGATCAGTTGATCTGTGAACTCTCAGAGAAGCTGAACTCGTCTTTGCTTGTTGTGCTCAGAGTTCATCAAAGCAACAAAGAACCAGAAGGATTTCAACATGTCGGTGTGCGTTTTTACTGCGGAGCTTTCCAAAAAAAAAAAACAGCGCCTAAACCTGGAGCTCACTCCTGGGAAGGATAAACTCGCACCAAATGATTCTGGAGATATTGGTTTCCCAGCTAATGGCTTTGTTATTCAGGGAAAGTTGTCCCAAGCTCCAGGAAGGGAAGGTAGACCAAATAAAAGTCCTGTAGTGTTCTAGGTTAATGTTCTGAAAATGACGCTAATGTGGCAACTAGAAATCAACAACAACAACAACACGAAGCCCCTCGAGGGAGAGCAGGGACTGGTTAAGGACGCACAGGTCACCACAGACGTGTCGGCGAGAAACTGATCGTGCTGCAGGAAAATACACAACAAAGGCAGAAAACAGAAGAGACTACGATCAGGAAACAACCTGATTTTTACGCCTCCATAATTAGAGACAGGACGGTGGGGGGGCAGGAAAGAAGCCACAGGTCAGACCTGAACCTGGGCCAGCTCTGAGGTCTACAGCCTCTGTACAATGGGCCGGCGAACTAACCACTAGGCCACCGGAGCCCCTCGAGACAGAGGTTTTTTGTCGTGTTGATCGAGGTCGTAAACATTTTCAACATTTTTAAACTTTTTCACTAATATCTGTTATCTTAACAATCGATCGCTTCAAGAAGAACGAAACCTTGAAAAGAACAACGTCTGTTTCAACGACAGGCGTGAGAGGGAGGGCGAGAGAGAGAGAGGGAGACAGCGAGCGAGACAGAGGGAGAGAGAGAGGTCGGGGGGCAGCGGTGGTTATTTAAAATTCTCAGGTCAATAAACAATTTGAAGATGTGAAAGTTACGTTTATGTCTCCTCTAATCTTCAGACCACCGAGGAGGAGAAATCGGCTTAAATTAACAAATATGTTGCCGATATGTCCGTTCAACTTGTGCCTGACTTTCACCAAACGCCATTTTGAAGTGGGCTTTCAAAAGATCGTGTCGCCAACAGATGAAGTCTGTGATGGACGAGAACACACTGACAGAAGATTTAATTTACATATTTGATGAGCATGAAAACTTTTTCTTTAGCGAATGATCTTCGTCCTCGACGTATAAAAATCTTTACAACATTTTGAAAACCGGCCAGATGATTCTAAAGAAAAGTTTAATAGAAAAAAAACAACTTTGTATATTATTTGACTTTTGTTCGCTAAGATCTGTTTCTTTCATTTTCTCGTTTTTCTGACTGTGTCCGTTTTTGACCTCTGACCTCCGCAGGCTGAGGCAGCAGACCGCGGCGGAGCTGAAGAACGGGGGACAGAACGGCGGAGTGGGGGGAGGAGCGCGGGACATGTTTGGAAGCTGGTTGGAGGACGGACACCTGAGGAGAGGACGGGAGCTGCTCCTGGACCGGGAGAGGAAGATGTCCGAGGACTCGTCTGGGAGGCTGACTGGATAAACGGTGAGGGGTGTTCGGTCCGTTTATCTCGCCACAACAAGAGCGGTCTTTGGTTTGGACCTGTCTTATGTGGGTCTGAGGTCTGTGAGGGTCTGTGGGGATCTGAGGTCTGTGAGGGTCTGTGTGGATCTGAGGTCTGTGAGGGTCTGTGTGGGTCTGAGGTCTGTGAGGGTCTGTGAGGGTCTGAGGTCTGTGTGGGTCTACATGTGGACTAGTACTAGTACCCCAGCTCTGGTCCTGGTGTAGATTTCTCATAAAGTCTTCTTCTGCTCCTCGTCAGTCGGACTGAATGTGTCTGCAGGTTTGTAAAAACAGTAATTTAACTCAGAATGGCCCTGCTGGTCCCCCCCCCCACCTACCCCCCTTCAGTCCCCAGTCTGTCAGTGTTGAAGCCAACACCTCCATCCCAGGCAACAAACAAAACCTGCTCCAGCCAGTCCCCCGTCTGTGTGTGTAGCTGTGTGAGTTTTGGCTGCGACCGCTCAGCAACAAACATGGACTTCAGGAAAATTTTGGGAAAAGAGAGAGAGCCGTTATTGGAGGCCTGAAATAGCAGCAGACCCCCCAGGGGGCCAAAGTTTGATAGATAAAAGCCCCCGCCTGGGGCAGAGTGTGACGACAGAGTCTGCTGCTTCTTCCCTCGGCTGTCTCCGCACCGACAGAAGATTGAAAGTTTCCTCGCCGCTCATCAAAAATAGAATCTGTTCAAATAAATTCCTCGACACAAACAAATTCAACTTCTGACATCGCCACGTCTGACAGCGGAAATCAGGAATCAATACGCAGCTGTTTAAAAAAAAAAAGACGACGAAGACGGGATGAATCAAAGTCGTCCTGTCGTTTCTGTGCGGCTTCTTCCTGCTGGAATCTGACTTCTGGACTTAAAGCAGGAAATTCATTTTATTTACTCAAATAAATATAAATATGTTAAAACGATAAATGAGAGAGAGAGAGAGAGAGAGAGAGAGAGGATGACATGTGTGAAAGGAGCCACAGGTCAGATCTGAACTCCGACTGCCCCCTTAAGCACCACAGCCTCTGTACATGGGGCGGGCACACTAACCATCACAAGTGCCCCTTTAAAGGTCTTAAAAAGACTGTGAGAGTTTATTGACCACATACAGACTTATTCACAGAAACAATGCAAAGTGAAATGTTTTGGTGCCGGTCCAATAAACAAAATATATATATATATATTTTTTTTTAATTTTAAGATTTATTTTTGGGCGTTTTGTGCCTTAATTGTAGAGAAAGGAGCGTGGACAGAGCCAGAAACCAGGGAGAGAGAGAGTGGGTAACAACAAGCGGGAAGAGAGTCAAAGGTCAGATCCGAACCTGGGCGGCCCGCCAAAAGGTCCACAGCCTCCATTCACATGGGGCGCGCGCACTGACCAATGTGCCATCAGCGTCCCAAAAATATTTAAATTCTTGGCGTAAAATGAGAGTCGTACAATCTATGAAGTGAAACAGAAAAACATCGTCTCACTCGTTTATGTATGATCTCATGTTCATCATCTCGACTCTCTGAACACTGGTGTTGTAGCTCAAGAAATCCGGCTTGGTCTTCAGACCGGTCTGGAGGCCACTTTATGAAGGTCTCATCTCAAAAAGTCAACTCACCTTTCAGCGGTATCAAACTGAGGACACGGCCACAATCTCCCGCCCTGTTTGAACGTTTATCGTTCCTCACTGGCTCTGTGGTTTTTAATGTCAAACATAAAGATGGTGGATGTGGCGGCGTTCGGAGCGGTACATAAGGGTGGTAAAAAAGTAATGTTTGAGTGGATGGCGCAGACAGACGGAGAGCGTGGCGTCTTGTTTTCAGTGGGTCGGAATCACTGTGTGAGCAGGATGATAAATTAGCAGGAGCTGCTATCTAAACTCTGGCAGTTTGTGACTGTGGCCACACACTCGTCTGCTGAGCCAGACGCTCAGTTCAGGTGCCAGTTTGTCGGCGGTGGCGGCTGAGTTCTGCTCTCCCCGATCGGCTTGGCTCACAGATTCCTGGCTGCGGCAGGTGGGAGCTGGAATCCAACAAACAGTGATGATGGAAGAGCTGCTCCAGTTTAAGAGTCACACTCAAACTCTCTGCAGCTTTCAATGTGTGCTGTAAATAATGACGGGGGAATGTGGCGTTCAGTTGAAGCACTGGTCCTGAATAATAACCATAAAGTGGAGCGATCACCTTTGTCACTGAGTCAGGATGAATCTCTCTGAGTTCTTGAGTTTGATTCCCCACATTAGACCTGCTGAATACGGTTTCACGTTCGCTCTTCTTGTCGTTAATCTTTCTGTTTTTAGTCCTTGTTTGTTGGCATCGTCTCTCATGGACCAAACGCTCAAGTAGTTTTTGTTTGAAGCTCATCCAGAGCCAGGCAGACGCGGTTCATCCCGCCGAGTGCCAATGAACAAGGACGTGGACGGGACTGTTTCTTTACCTGATTTTTTAAAAAAGGGGCCAAAGATTCTTTTGAAGAAAGATAATCACTCATCAGTGACACGTACGGTTAAAGGTCCTCAGCGGGCGCCGTCTGTTTGTCAGCCAAAAACTGTTAAAATTTTAAGCAAGAAATTCAACTTTTCTTTGAGTATTACTCCATGACTCTCTTGATTACATGTTTTTGTTTGATCCTGTTGGAAAGAGTTGCCAGCGAAGTTGAAGCGGGAGATAACGAATGAAAAATCTGGTGAACTCTTTAATGATCTCTCATAAGATCTGACAACTGATCCCTCCTCATCTCAGTGGATTCCTTAAACAGGACATATTATCCCCCTTTTCTACCTTTTCAAACAGTCCCCTGTGATCTAAATGAAACATCTGTGCTGTGCTTTGTTCAAAATATAACATGAATCAAGCACCAGAAGAAGTTTGTGACCCTGTATAAACCAGCTCTCTCAGAACGCTCCGTTTTGGTGTGTGTGTCTCTTTAAATGGAATGACCCCCCCTGAATTTTCCCGGTAGACATCACTCACATTTTGTGGGTCAGTGGACACTCAGGTTACCCAAATATATGTTCAAAAACACTGTAGAAGTGGATTTTTCAGAATATGTCCCCTATAACGTGTCCACCTGATGAATAAATGTTTGATTTTCTCTCATCTTTAACATCCGTTTTTTCTTTTCATCTTCACTAAATACCGAGGTGGTAACCTAAGAGGTGGTCTCTTGAACAGGTAAATATTCCATCAGCTTCAGCAGCCTGTTGGTCAGGTCAGTCAGGAATCCAAAACAAGCTGAAAGAGGCTAAACCTGCATGGTTTGTTGTTCTGATATGAACAGGTTGGAGCAGCTTCATCAAACTGTTTTTAGAAGAACAGAGTGAAATAATCAGGGAAAGTAAAAGTGCAATAAAAAATGATCATTTCTTATTCCGCTCTGGTAATTAGAGTGAAGACGTTAAAATGTTCATAACTCCTCATCGCTTCAGAATCTCATTATCAACATGACAAATACATCTGCCAGACGGATTCTCTGCTCATCACAACTTTGAGCTTTTAAAGGAGGCAGCCGGGGAGAATGTGTCGAGAAATTAAACCATTACATCGCTGAAATTAATTACAAAGACAGCTGCTGCAAAGAAACATGAAGACGAGTAAAAAGTGATGGTGAAGATTCAATCAATTAAATCATAAAGTGGACAGGTTTGAACTTTTCCAACATGGCTCCTGACTGAGAGAGAGTTTAAAGGTCACATATCCTCCTCCTCTTCAACCAGTGTAAATAAGTCTCAGAGTAGAGGGGATATGGGAAAAATATCATATCACTATTTTTATTTTTTTTGCAAAATCACGATCACGATTTTATCACAATTTTTTTCATACTGATCTTTAGACAAATTTGTAAGTTACTGACTAGTTCAACCAAACTTATTTGCCTGTATAATGTTTTTAAATGCACAAAAACTGTGCTGACAAGTTTAGTCTTTGTAGGCGGTCTGGAGGTCTCACCCCTGAACATTTTTAGCAACAGAAATGTGTTTCCCTCAATTTGATCAATATTTATGCACAATTTGAATGTTTTCCTCACCACTTTGAATTTATGATTCAGAAATGTGTCCTCTTTTTATGTTCATCAGGAACATTTTCACACAGTGATGTATTCATTTAAAAACATGTAGACTTTGAGTTCTTGTGTTTCTGTTCTATTTAGCCCTGCAGAATTCCTACAGCTGTAGCTTCATATCTGCTCTGCAGCCTTTGTTCATAGGCTTTGTTTTTTTATGACATCATTGGACTAACTTTAGTTTTGTTATAATCAAACATAATACAGAATGTGTTCATTCTGTGACACATGATCAAAGTAAATTTTATTGACAGAAGAGTTTAATTCATAGAGGGGGCGGGACATCGTTGATTGACAGACAGACAGAAAGACAGTCACCATGGTTACTCACTCTCACCTGGCTGCTGCACACAACGTGTAACGTCGTTTAGTGTAATCCCTATAAATTTGGTTATCACATTAGGTGAGCTTCGGGTGGAGAAGTTTGATAACTTTTAAAAACTGAGAGAGAGCAGAAAACACAGACAGCAACATTTTAAACACCGGGGTTATATCTCCTATCAGTGTCTGTCTGAGCTACGCTCTGTCTGACTCTCAGCAGACTGTTAACGTCTCTCCGGCTCGTTAAACGGTTTCTTGTGTCGCTATCCGAGATATAAACTTAACTGTGTAAACTCTGCACATAAGTTAACTGTTGCTCACGGCGTGTCGGTTTGGAAAAATATCAGAACAGTTGCATAAAACCGGGATGGAGTTGTTTTTGCGGACTTTACTTTTAAGTTTTGTTTTCACCGCTGCAGAGCAAAAAAAGGAGGGAGGGAGACGCGTTTGTGTCGGAGCATGATCTGCAGCATGATAGAATAAACACATTAGCCCAGTTCTACAATCTCCCTGCTTTGGCAGATCGTCAGCACGTTGAAATCCTTCACGATCCTAGATCCTTCTATCGCCCACCACTATCTCAGAGCTCCTTAAAACTTGTCTGTGAAGTTTCTTGTTCTAAATCCACTCTGATCCTGTATTTGATCATGCCTATAAACCCCTCTATTTCAGTCCTGCTCAGAACAGGCTGTTTCTGTGTCTGTACCTTTAAATGTAAATGAGCTGTGTCTGACCACGCCCCCTCTCTGGAAGGGCTAGGGTGTCTCGGGCTTTCTCGATTTATTGTTTATGGTGAGAAGGCAGACCATTATTAGATCATTATTAATTATTATTATTATTATTATTATTATTAATTAGAGCAACCAGAACAGGGAGCATCACCGATGTCACTTTTACAAAAATGGCGGCAAACTTAAAGCGCCTCTACGTCTTCTCAGACAGGATGTCTTTTCCTCTTTTTTTTGTTTTTTTCACTTCAAAACAGAACAAACATCATGACAGCCAGCTGACCACGTCCATCGTCCTCCATGTTTGTTTTCTTCTGAAGTCACGTTTGATCACGTGAGATTCTCTGAGATCTCGTGTCTGTGGAATCGTTGCTACAATCAGCAGGTGTGTGGACTCCTGGTCTGAGCCGTCTAGTGTGTGCGTTCAGAGGATTGTAATGAAACCGTCCACTTGTTTTTAAAATCAGTTTAGATTTGGGAATCGTCTTGTGTGGAGCCAGACTCCGAGATACAGACGGATACTGAGTGATAGCATGAGACGGATTGTTTCAGGGGCTGTAACGATTGATGGAGCAAAACAAATTCCTGCAGAGCAAACTGTGTGTGTGTGTGTGTGTGTGTGTGTGTGTGTGTGTGTGTGTGTGTGTGTGTGTGTGTGTGTGTGTGTGTGTGTGTGTGTGTGTGTGTGTGTGTGTGTGTGTGTGTGTGTGTGTGTGTGTGTGTGTGTGTGTGTGTGTGTGTGTGTACAATCCATTGTCCTGTCTCACTAATCACAGCAGCTCGAGGCTTCATTTAATCAGCGCAGCGCCTCGTAATAACTTATCAGCCGTCGTAGCTTATAGAAGAGAGCTTAACGACCAAACCGCTGTCGAGCTGCTTGCTCGCGTCACGATCATGTGAAACACTCACAGCTGCGTTTTTCCTTGTCTCCAAGTAAAATTATTTAAATCTAAACTATTTCTTTCAGCTCCTTGGTTTGAACACAATAAACATTATTTACTCAACAAAATCATTTGACCTGCAGCCAGAAACACAAACTGCATCCTGACTCTACAACGAGGCCTTTCATCATATCCAAACCAAACTCGCGCACAGCAAAAGCATACGAGTATACCAGAAGTTGAAGTGCAAATTCCCGCAGTTCCTCGAGTGTCCACTAGAGGCTTGCTGCAGAAGCACAGGAAGTCACATACACACTCATTCTAAAAATCTTGTTTTTACAGCAGAGATTAACATGTTTACAGCCTGGTTAAAAAAAACAAATAGGTCTGATTAGCTCATATCTCGATCGGCATACACTCTACGGGCAGTGAATGTTTTGATGACTCATCCATTTAGATTTGATGAAGGATATTCACAATAAGGTGTGTAGCTGACCTGATGGCCCGTGGTGGTGGTGACACCACTCATCTCTAAATTCCCCCAGATGCGTGTTCGGTCTCTGCTCCTTCATGTTAGCAGAGTTGATAGCACAGAGCAGATCGAGCGGGACAGGAAGTCAGACATCGGAACAACATTAAAACATCTTGTTTATTTTCAGAATAAAACACTCAGAATGACGGTTCAGAACAACAACCTGACATGTTTTTGTTTACGTGTTTATAGGGATCTTAAATGGTTTTATACATTGTACGTCTCACGCTTTTGTGTGTGTGTAATCTATAAGTACCGCGTGAACTCCTTGGTCTCTGGACTCGGTGCTGCTCCAGGCTGGGCTCTGAGAACGCAGTCTGTGGATGTTGATGGACGAGAAAGCCTGGAGTTGCAGCGGAGCGGACATGTAACACGCGTATCTGGTGGAAGTTGGTTTTAACTCAGGTGTGTTGTCGGATGTTTCATGTTGGTGCAGCTGAGAAAGAAAAGGAGGATTCAAACCGTTAGTGTTTGCTCGTGGGAGCGAGAAGGATAACGAGGGCTGCCTGTGTTTGGAGCTGAGGTCCCTTTAAGGAGGCTGTTTGAGAATTAACAGTCGTTTGTTTGTTTGTAACAAAGCGAGTCCATCTGTGTGTGTGTTAGCGTCCATTGTCCTGTCTCTGTGTGATCACGGCGACGGCCTCGTTTAATCACTCCCACACAAACACAACTTTAACACACTTTCCCTCTTTACGCGGATTAGGAGAGGGAGCGCCGGCCGGTCAGGTCTGTCGTCGTCCTCGTTATTTCACAACGTGTCCCATTTCCCAGCAGCACTGGCTCCTGGCACCATGATTGCTTTTTAATCCCTGTCTCTCTCTCTCTCTCTCTCTTTCTCTCTGTGTTTTAATGTGGGAATGATCTCAGGTCTGGTGGAAGTGACATTTCTATTGTGCTCAACACGTCTTTAATACTTCTCTCCGTCTTCTGTCCACTTCAGGTGCGAACAGGATGTGCCGCCATCGCCGCCCCTGCTGCTGGAGGAGAGAAAAAATGAGGTGGACGAGAACGGAGAATCGAAAAGAAGAGTTTTTTTAACAATCAGATTTTTTTTTTTCTTTGTTTTTTTTTACCGATTTTTATCTCTTGATTGTCGCAGCCCGCCTCACGCACAGCATCCTCCTCCTCCGTCCTGTAATCTCGTCAGCGCCGCGACCTGAAGCGACCCGTCCACAGATGTGAGGCTCGCCACGAGAATATGAGTTCAAACGAGAGCGAGGCTCGCAAATTAAAATCAGGAGAGAGAAAGGAGACGACCAGGCTCACGATCCATGAAGATAATTTCAATTCCTCTCCTCATTTCCCCTTTTTTTATCCTCTCGGTTCAGTTCAGCAACAGAAGAAGAAATCTTCACCTCACGTTTGACGTTTGACGAGAGACGAGAACACAAACAGAGATGCAGCTGGAAGCTGAAGATTTCTGTAAATGATGTAAAAGACGGGTATCAGAGGGTCTTAAAGTCTCAAACTCTCCTTTACAGGTCGTTTAGTTGCATCTCAACCAAACACTAAAAGTGTTCATTCAATGTCACAAAAAATTATATATTTAAAATATTTCTACTTCCTGTTTTCTCTGCAGACATCGTAGAAACACAAACGATAAAAGTAAAAATACATCAACCCTTTAAAGGAAGAATGTACAACATTTTACACATAAATATAGAAATCCAGTCTATCCTGTGTAAATGTGTCTCTGAGTCGTGTTTACATGGACGTCCGGCTCCTCCCCTTGTGTATAAAAGCTGTTTTAGTCAAGGACTAGAGAGAAGAAGAAGAACATACTCACTGAGTATTTGGATGTTAGTAAGAGTTTTTAGATCACGGTCATTCTGTGTAAACATGCAATGTGAAGCTACGAGCTAACTAAAGAGCGCTGACATTAGCATGCTAACATAACAATGCAGGACACGGGTAATTGCAGGACAATTTTGTCCGCTACTTCTGCTAAAGTCCATCGTGCAAAAACAAGTGGAGGGGGGTTGGAGGTGTATTGTTGGAATAGAGCGGAGGCTTCAGTATGGAGTGGGCGTGGCCAACCAGCAGTTTGTTTTGGCTTCATGATAGTGCTCAAGGGCGACACTTAAAAACTGCGGCGCAGTTACTGCCAACTCGCAGCAGACGCTACTGGATCCAAGAGTCGCACATTCTTTCTTTAAAATCTTTTCTCTTTACAATCAATTGGATTAGATCCCTTTTTGTTCAAAGGGAGGCCTTAACCGCCCCTAAAAATCTTGTTCTGTCCAGCTGTTCTTATGCTGTTTATAAACGGTGCAGAATAAAACGTACAGAAATCAGCACAGTTTTTACGCTTCTCTGTCATGTAAAAGTTGGTTGCAGGGAGAAACAAACCTTTTTTTTTTTTTTTTTAAAGGTCTTTAAACTGAGTCAAAGTTTGCGCCACCTGTGATCTCGGATGAAAATGCAGTTTTCTATAAATGAGTTTAAAAACTTAAAAACCCTTTAAAGGAGAAAGTTCACGCTGCAGCCGAGGTTCTTCCCCTTTAAGAGATTTGATTTATTCTCAAAGCTTCCCTTTTAAAACATCAAACTTCTCCTGATGATCGTGTTTGTCCGAACGTTTGTTTCGTTAAACTTTCCCTTGAAGAAGTTTCACTTTAAGATCCTGAAAACTGAACTTCTCCTTTAAGTCTCTCGCTCTCTCGCGCTCTCCCTCTCTCTCTCGTGAGACGGGGATTAGCAGGTTGTGAACTCTGACGGTCGGATGTTTGCGGCTGAGGTGATGCTGTGCGTGACCTGTGTTGCCGTGGAGACAGAGAAGGAGGGGTGAACCGGAGCACTGAATGTGTGCCTGCAGCAGCGATCTTGACTGTACACAGAAACAAACCGACAGAAAGACAGACGGATTTAAAACAAACAAACAAACAAGAAATAAAAACAACAACAACATCGCCGAGTGCCAAAGCTGGGATCTGCTGCATTCTCAATACACTTTAAAAAAAGGGTTCTTCTTCTTCTTGTAAATAGGATCTATTTGTTTGTTTGTTTGTTTGTTTGTTTTGTTTTTTCCTGTATTGCTACAGATTTGTAAGATTTTGCGGAAACAGAAATTTGTTACATTTTGTAAAATGGGAGCATCTCGTCCACCCGAAGCCCCTCCTTTCGTTAAGTTTATAACCCCCCCCCCTTTCCCTCGGTCCCCGTCACTCACTCTCTCTCTCTCTCTCTCTCTCTCTCTCTCTCTCTCTCTCTCTCTCTGTCTCTCAGCTCTTTTACATTTTTAGTTTTTTGTTGATGGACTTTGAAAACAAACGGTGCCAGCGTCGGTATTCGTTTTTTTAATTTAGTTTCGTTCTCCGTCTCTCTCTCTTTTTGTACTGAACAGTCGAACGACGACGACGACAAAAAACAGAACAAACAAAAAAAAAGACAGACCGGTTGGCAATACTTCAGTCACTTCTTCTTCATCTCACCGGCACTGGACTTCCGCCCGCCACCTCCCCGCTGAGAGGAGGAGGAGGAGGAGGAGGAGGAGGAGGAAGAGGGACTTCACATCCAATCAGATTTTAAAAAACAAAACTCAAAAAAGCACCTTTGGACCTTTTTTCTTCTTTTTTTTACTGTGCTGAAGTGAAGTCAAGTGCTATTATGATCTTATTCTGACGATTATGATATTGTTATTATTATTATTATTATTATTATTATTATTATTAATATTGTAGCCACTCTGTCTGGAACCCTTTTTGGAAGAAAACAAAGAAAAAAAAAAAAAAAAAAGAGAAACTTAAGCCAATCTGCACTTCTTGTTCCGACGAACATGCTTGTATGACCAAGTGACTGTCGTGGATTATTTTTGTTTTTTGTTCAAAACCGATAAGGAACAAACGACAACAACTATGTGAAAAACAACAACAACAACAACAACAACACAAAGCAGTTGAAAAAAAACTGCCTAACATGGCGGCAAAGCGCAGAAGGATTCAACGGTAACGCTCACACACAACACACACTCTGACAGAAACAACACAATCCAGAAATCATGCTGCCTGAATCGTACTTTCATCTCTCTTTCTCCCTCGCTCGCTCACTTTGTCCTTCCTATTCTCTCCCTCTCTCTCTCTCTATCTCTCCCTCGCTCACTCACTTTGTCCTTCTTCTTCTTCCCTTCCTCTCTCTCGTATCTGTTGTTTCTTTTCTCCATTCGCTGATTGTTCTGTTTTACTTCCTCTCTGTCTTTCTCTATCTTTGTCCTCCTGCACATCATCATACACACCTGTAATAAAACAAAAACCTACAAAAAAAAAAAAGATAAATAGCCTTTTATTCAATACATAATTACATGTTGGCTTGGTAGGCTTAGTCGAAACTAGTTCCATTCCGACAGAAAAGAATAATAGTAAAAACAAATATGAGCTTCTTTATGTATTGCTTCTGCCGCCGTAGTGTCCTGGTCAGATTTAAAGATAATACTACATATATCTGAAATACTGTATTTACAAATGCATACCAGGGCTGGCCTCAACAAACAAACAACAACATGGGGGGGGAGGGGGGGGGTTGAAACTCCGTCCACGGCTGGTGTGAGTCTGTCGATATTGCTTAAAGTCTGCATATGTTGTTGAAACTCGTGGCGTTCAGCATCGCTAAAAGTCCCCGCTGCACGTTGGAAGAGAAACGCAGCGTCGCTCGTGTTGTACGCACAGCCTTAGAAAGCTTCAGAGACTTATTTTTGCATCTGTATCGTTTTCAGTGAATCTTTTACAGGTGAATGATTGAATGTATTTGCTTTTTTAAGGAGTTCAGGAAATGTTGTGGGTTCACTGTCTGAATGTTTGAACGGGGGGAAGGACTTGAGCGCACCAAAAAGATCTGTCAGAGGTCTTTAATGTTTTATAAGACTTTGACGGTTATGTGGCGAAAAAGCGTCCAGCTGATTTTCAGACAGCTGCAGAAAACAAACTTCTCCCTGTTGGAGATTCGATGAACTAACTCAAGTTTCAAGTTCCAATCTCTAAAATGTAAAAAATGAGATTCACAATCGAACAAAGCGGCTGCTAGCATCAAATTAGCGATCTCTATTTTGAGTTTGACGTCCATTTTAGTTTGAGCTCTTTCTCTGTGAACTGGTCTTGAAAATGTTTTTATAGTTTCAATTTGTAAAACCTCTAAGTATTGGCTGTGGATGATTTGCATCCACAAAAACGCTCGTATAGCGTTGGTGCTCGCTAACAGAGCTGCACTCTCACGTTGACGGAGCTCAGTTCTGCCAGCATCACATCTCTTTAAATACTGCGGTGCAGTTACTGCCTTATTTTTTCACTCTTACTTCCCGTGGCTGTTAGCGCCCCCGTTTGTATAATCTCAATGAACAGGAAAGGGGCCATTATACCCCCCAAAGTAATGCAAAATGGCTCATTAAAATATTCAGAAACAGCACCAATGCACAGAGACGCTGTTTGCTCTGCAGCGCAGTTAGGGGAGCGTTTAACCCTTTCTGTGCGTTTTGTGAATTTGAATCTTTTTGACTCGTTTGCACAGATTCGGCGGTCACAATGGCCATGTGTACATCCACTTGACCTTTCTCGAATAAAATGTACAACTACTTCATTGTTAGCCACTGTCCTGTTAGCATCCTAGCTAACCAGTCCAGGACCTCGTAACTGCTCATAAGCTAGCAGTTACACCTGATCAGAGCCAGAATGTTAATATTTCGCTTGTTAGCCATAATTTATCATCAACGCAGCCTGTTCACTTCCACTTCCAAGACAAACCTTGAATGTCCGGTTACAGTTCTTGGATAAACATTTTAATACAAACCTTCAGATATCTTCACGTCACTGATCAGAAGTCTTTAGATGTACTCTGCAAGCTCCGGTTTGGAGTCGTTTACAGAACGGCTGGTGTGCACGAGTCCTTCCTCTGTTTCTTTTATTAAAGTCGCTCTGTTTCCTCGCTATATGAAATATATCTTATCGCGTGTGTCCTGGTTTTCCTAAAAAAGATTAACAGCAATCAGATTTTCATTCAGAGATCTGACAGATGAACTCAGCTAAGCAGCGACCGCTTTAAACAGGGAACTCTGTGATTGAACCTCAAACTGCAGAAAACATTTAACTTCATAAACAATCGTTTGTGCTAAAACCTGCAGCGTTGAGTGATGAAAATGATTTGGTTTCAAATTATTTTATTGATCTGATCTCTAAGAAGACAATCTGGTGCCTTCATCCGTCCTCTTAAAAGTCTTCAGTTTTTAAATTGCACTTTGGCACTTCGATTTGAAGGTTTATCATGGGAGACCGAATGAATGTTTCTCAAAAGTTGAACAATGATTTTATTTTTAAACCCAGCACCTTCAAACTTACTAACTTAAGAAATAAAATAACCAAAAAGTGTCAAAGACAAACTTTCAGCAATGAGAAGCCCTCGTGTTGTCGGTACAGACGGGGTTCATGCGAGCTGAACAACAGCTGCATCTCCAAATCGACTCGTGAGTAAAATCTTTTGCACAATTACAATCATGAACAAACATCCCGAATTAAAAAAAAGGAACCAAAAGACATCTTTCTTAGTGTCTGTGGTTTGATTAGACACTTCAAGCTCTTCAAAAGGTTTCAAACATCAACAGCAGGATAAAAACAGACGAGTCAGGAGGCCTTCATTCGGCCGCATTTTGATTAAAAGCGGCTTTTTTTTTCAGCTTTCTCTGAAGTCCGACGTGTTTCCCTTGAGAGCGGAGAGTAGATTAAACCACGACTGATAAAGACACAACAAAGAGACAATCGTTCAGGAGGAGAGAATTTAACCATTCAGAGATCCTGAAGCTTTTAGCGGCCTGCTGCGTCCGTCCGAGCTGTTACAGAGAGCGAGCTGGACTCTCAGAGCAGGAGGTCGATTTGTGATGACTTTTTAGGAGAACCAGGAGCACTTTGTGTCTTTAAAGAGGAGTTGAGGCCAGCCCTGCTTCATAACTGAGGTTCTGCTTCTTCTACTACTGCTACTATCAAACAACCAGCCCTGGGCGCAAAAACGGGCCTGAGCTCCGTTTCAAACCTAAAGGTGCGTTTCCGTTTTTAAACTCTTATACCAGCAGGTTTGAAAGTCAAAACCAGAAGCTACGTTTTAAGTTCGGTTCCCAAAGTGACAAAGACGCTTCCCTTGATCAGCTCATGGCCCAGATTGAGTCCGTTACCTCAGCTTGGACGCCCGGCTGAGAGCGTCTTTGTGGCTTTTTAACTTTACAATAAAAAAGCCATCGATGTTTGTTTTTATGGTTTGAAGCGTGTCACAGCCCTGTTTCTGTCGCCCAGGTCAGCAAAACAATCTGTTGATGTCTGCTGTATTTCAATAAAACACAGCCTTTTTCAAAGGGTACACCGACTGTCTGTCGTTTCTGTGTGTGCGTGCATGTGTGTTTGCGTGCCTGCGTGCGTGCTGAGAGTATGAAACGTTACCTCTGATCACAGTTTCTTAATAAAGCCATATTTACGTCCCTGTGACGTTTCTCTCTGTGCGTGCGTGCGTGTGTGAGGTCCCAGACTGAAACCAACAGAACGACATCTTCTGCAAACGACGCACACGTCACTCTGCTCTGCCTCGCTGTGACTTCAGATCCTGACCATGAAAATCACGTAAATGTGACAAAAATACAAAAAAGGAAAGAGTATTCATCTCTGGTTCTATTATCTGTTGGGGTGGCTTCATGCAGAGCTCGATCATTTCTTAGGAAATAAGAAACTCCAAACATTTCTGACCCATCACTGAATCAGACTGATCCGGTGAAGTGAGGTCAACGCCATGTGCCTCTTCTGATTTCACCGGTTTAACCCTCTTCAGTCACAAGAAGAGGGGAGACGAGAGGTGCGGGAAACAGTTTGTAAGAAAATAAACTTGTGCGGCCTTGAAGCTCTTGGCGCCCGGTAGAACGGTGAAAAGACGATGGAGGCGTTTCCATCCGGCTCATTGTGGATGTTCTCCACGTTTCTGAGGCGCTCTGTAATATCAGGTCGGTATTCTCGGAGGATATCACGGTGCTGGTGTTAATTTAAGATAAGCTCTGCCTTTGGAATCACAATGAGAACGAAGGGGGCTGTAAAAAAATTAAAAATGAATGAGAATAAAGGTGAGGAATCACATTCAGGGCTGATAGCAGCACACGGCGGATTGAAAGCTGTCGTAGCGTCAGAGTGCTTGCTGTGTGTCGGTGTGTACTTCCTGTGATGTGTGTGTGTGTGTGTGTCTAAATATTCAGGTTGTGCGTCGAGCGTTCTGGGTTTGAGCTCGTGTCTCGGCAGATAAATCAACCTGCGGAAGATGAACATTTCTACAGGATACACTTTCTTTGTGTGAAGCTGCGTTCGAGTCCCGTGGGAAATCAGGTAAATATGAGCTCTCGACTTGAAACACTGTTTTTGTCACCTTCCCAGAACACTGCTTCAAAATGGAGCCTTGATGAGACGATTCGTATTGGCTCAGGATGAAAAAGGTCATATTATGCGTTTATTTTTTTTTATATCTGGATGCAGATTTCTCCTTTTTTTCGTTTAAAATTCAACATTTTTTTTCTTGTGCTTTCATGGTGCTGTTAAAGGAAACTGAGAAAGGCAAACTTGTGCAAAGTCAACATTAAAACACCAATGTGTGGATTTGATCGTATTCACAATCTGCCTTAAACACTCCGCCCCTGATACACCAAGCAGACCGCCAGCCACCACGTCGGTGAGCGGCCGTCGCCCTAGTTTTTGCGCTGTGTTCGGCTCCGTCGCTACCCGTTGGCCCCAGTTGGCCTTTGGCCTTAAAAGACCAAGGGCTGACGACGCCAGTCAACTTTTTATCAGACATTATTCTCCAATAGAAGTACCTATATTACGAGTATTGAGCAACAGCAGTGAGAAAATTGTCTCCTCGTATCACAACAATGGTTTATTGATTTGCGTTCTTCCTCGTCCTCTTCCGGTTTCCCCTTTTTGGAATGACGATTACAGACTACCGCCCCCTGCTGGCATGGAGAGTTATTGCCTCTCACGCATGAGCAGAACGTAGGCCTATGTGGTGGTTGGCCGTCGGCTGCAGTCTTTGCGGTGTGTTCTAGTGCAACTTTTTGGCCAAGACAAAGGCGTCGTGAGGCGACGCCACAGGCGGCCTTCATTACCATGGCAGCCCGGGTACGAATCCGACTTGCGGCTCCTTTCCGCATGCCTTTCCACTCTCTCTCTGATTTATGACTCTATCCACTGTCCTCTCTCTCCAATAAAGGTATAAACAAGTCCAAGTGTATGTCGTTATGAATAAGTTGAATGATTTTTTTTTGAGCCTTCGTCACAGCGACAGGACAGGTAATAGAGTCAGAAATGGCGTGCAGTTAAGGAGCCGCAGGTCGGATTCTAAAAAAAGATATATTTTAAGTTTTTTTTAATATTTAACATGCATTAAACTGTGTTGTTGTACCAGGAGCTGTGTCTTCACACCTGCATCCACAGACACAGTGGGCCGCTGGTTTAAATCCCCTCACTCCACCTGGGAGTTTTGCCCACTGAGCGCAGCCTCCCCTCCCCCGCCCCCTCCCCCCTCTGGGGCCCTCCAGCAGCCGCCTGCGTTTGTTCTCTGCAGCTCCCGGGTGTGAACGAGTGTAAGTGTGTGAATGTGAATCAGGATGTTGTCAAGATACACGACCCTCGTTCAGATAAGCTCCCAGGCATGAATAAAAACCAAAGAGTGAAAAAACTAAAAATCTTCTGTCCCGTGAGAAAAGCACACCTCGGCGGTTTCCCCTGAACGCTCCAGGGATTCAAAACGAGCGCCTGCATGCCACTCTGTCGCTCTGAATGTTGGACACACATCCAGCTGTGTGACAGCGACTCCTGAAAATCTTCATCTGCACCTGAAATCAAAAGAAAGTGAAAAACATTGGCGGTCATATTACCGAACAGAAGGTGACTGGCAGGGAGACAGATGCTGCTGTATCCAGTAAACACCGTTACATAACGTGTCTCTTAATTGGCTGCTGAGACACAGCAGCCATTTTCTTTGCACGTCAGACGCACGCTGCACGCCAGACGCACACTGCACGGCGTCCGGAGGTGACCGGATATTGGTCATTGTGTAATTATGTTTTTTTTATAATGCTCTTCTTGGTGCATCATTCTGATTCGTCTGCACGTTGAATCCTGAACCTTCTTGAATATTCTCTCTGACAAACAGGAAACACAAAGTTGTGTAAATGGTACAGGTGAAATAAGAAGTTGTAACATCATCACTCTGCTGCTGCACAGCAAATAAACACAAAATATGTAAAGAGTCTGCAGGAAGGAGGAGAGAGAGACAGGATCTTTGTATCCGACCTTTAACCTCCATCTGAAGGGCAGAACATGAACCAGCGTGTGAAACATGGCAGCTCGGTTTGTTGTCTGAAGACGATCAAAGACGAGCTGTTTGTGACCAAAGCTCGTCACTAATCAGACGAGCGCAGAGCGAGCGCAGACGTGTGAATCATGAACCGGTGAGGGTGTGTGTGTGTTCATACAGGGACACACACACACCCTGCAGATCTACAACTCACTCTCTGAGCAGAATACTAATCACACACTTAATTGATCGCTGTGAAAAACAGCCGTTTTTAAACAGCTTCAACGCAGAGGTCAAAGGTCACACTGAGACGCCCTGCAGCTGCGGAGGATTCAGTCTCTTTATTTCTTTATATTTTTTTTAGGACTGCTGCATACTCCGATTCAGGAGTGTTTCCTTTTGAAGGATGGTGTCCAGAGCGGTGAGACCTTTCAGACTATCTGAAGTCTCCAATTAACTGAAGTTAAACTACAGGTGCTCAACTAACTTCTAAATACTCTGAATTTTAAACATTTCACTCTGAGGGAGAGAGCACAAACTGCAGAGTTTCTGTTTGATGTAGATCCAAGTGAGCAGTGATCGCAGACAGAAAGCTGCTGTATTTCAGTTATGGCCATATTGTGCACACAGGATAATGACTTGTTTTCAACATGATCAACATATCTTGTTGCAGAAGTTGTCATCCTGTATTGTCCCCATAAGTCTGATATTATCTCGTGCACACCACATTATGATCTTGTCTAAAAAAGATAGTTATATGTTGTGCACTGCTGATCATTCATCTGAGTGTCTGGACAACAAATATTTCTGTGTGCACAAGATCATAACTTGTTCATACAAGATTACAGAAGGGGGTTGGTGTAGTGGTTGGTGCGGGTGCCCCATGTATCGAGGCTGTAGTCCTCCAAGCGGACGGCCTGGGTTGGAATTCGACCTGTGGCTCCTTTCCCGCATGTCATTCCTCTCTCTCTGATTTCTGACTCTATCCACAGGCCGGTCTCTCTCGGTCTCTCAGGGCTCTGTATTACGGTTTCTGGGAAATGTAAAACAAAATTACAAAGTGTGAATCACTTTAACAAGCACTGAGACAAATTTACAAACGACAGAATTTAGACGGAAAGGGAATGTACCAAATGCTGGAAGTGACCCGGAAGTGATTGAGTGAGGGGTCACTTTGTTTGTGTTGACGGAAAGATGTTTTACCCTTTTGGTGGAACTCATTTGAGCCGGATCAGTCAGTTTTGCTTTTCGTGTGGATGCTCTATCAAACATTTAAAGGACTCTGATGAGAAGGGAGGACCAGATATGCACTCCTGGTATTTGGTCTACAAAAGATTATTATTATTGTTTCCTTATTCGATGTTGTAGTTTAACTTCTGGCTCAGGTGATGGAGGATGAGTGTAATGAGAAATGTAATCAAAAGTTTAACGGCCCTGTGAATCAGGCGTTAATGTGCGGCTGCTCGTCAACAGAGAGGCGGTTACCTCCATCAGATCGAACCCACGATGAGCTGTCCTGCTGCACTTAAGTATTTGTTAACCTGAGAGCACAGCACATTCATACAGCTCCACACTGGGAACATCCCATAATAACCACAGCGCCATACTGGGAGGCTCCCATTAAAACCACAGCTTGTAAGCGGTCAGCACTGAGCAGATCCAGCGGAGCAGCTGTTAAGACTTCACTGAATCCCTGCTCTGCATTTTACTTGTCATAAATATTCAGTCAGGAGAATCAGTCAGGAGAATCAGTCGTTAAACTCCGCCGAGGCTCGCTGGTTTCAGCTTGAACCACTTTTCAATAATGAATGTTCAGAGTATCAGGAATACAGGATGTGAGAACGGATTTCCAGCCACATTTCAGGAACGTTTTGGTCAATTATAAAGTCCACTCAGCTGCTAGAGGACAGAGAAAATAACTCCAGGCAGGAAACACAAATAACCTGCTGACGGGAACACAGAAGTATTTCAGTTTAAATGTTTTACACTTTACTTTTCAATTAAAGGTCACATATCCTCCTCCTCTTCAAGGAGTCAAAGTCTCAGAGCTCCTCAAAACATGTCTGTGAAGTTTCTTGTTCTAAATCCACTCTGATCCTGTATTTGATCATGCTTATAAACCCCTCTATTTTAGCCCTGCTCAGAACAGGCTGTTTCTGTGTCTGTACCTTTAAATGTAAATGAGCTGTGTCTGACCACGCCCCCTCTCTGGAAGGGCTTGGGTGTCTCGGGCTTTCTCGCTCCATGTCCTATTGTTTACAGTGAGAAGGCAAACTCAGAGGGCAGAACAAACACCTAGCTGTGGGAGTGTCACCCACCTGGGGGAGGGGTTACTGTCCTTTGTGATGTCATGAAGGGAAAATCTCCTTTGAGCACACATTTTTTGAAAAGTGGAGCAGGCAAAAGATGGAGGGGATGGATTTTTCTCATCATTGGAGGGTTTGTAGACAGACTAGGGACACATATTAGAGTAAGAGAAAGATGGTGAAAATACGAATACAGAATACGTATCAGGTGGGATGTCGGGGTTTCTAGGACTCTAGGAAGACATTAGCATACATCAGATGGTTAACCAGTCTGTCTCCCACCAAACATCCAGTCCTTCAAGCATTTCTTTTCTTACTCTTTAACTGGTTTATTCTGGCGCTCCTTTGAGCCTTTCAGTTTGAACGCCGTTTCCTCAGCGAGAGCAGTTTTATTTTAATTTATTACTTTTTTAATTACTGCCTTAAAAACACTCAGAGGGATATCTTACATCTTTATTGTCTTGTTTTTTAAATTAATTTTTGCAGGGTGCTGTGAGTGCGAACACTTCAGTCATCTCCAGAAATGCTCTCAAACATTCACACCTGGAAACGGCCCAGTTTAACCAGTCACTTGAACCGGTCTGATCTGCCGCTGTCACAGGGATGCATTGAGCATTTAAATATGAGATAACAGTTCGTGCTGTTTGGACGTTCTCTCCTGGAAGACGTTCGTGGTGTAGCACTCGCCTCGGCACTCGTTCACGGGAGACATGGCAGAGCGATCCGTGTGAAGAACAAAAAAGAAGAAAAAAAAAAAAAGTCTGCAGGACCTTCGTTTTCTCAGCTCCACACATCTGGACGTCTCTGTGTGACGTGGGAGTGAAGGTTGGATGCAGAAAAGTCACAAATAGCGAACGTCAGACAGGTGTGAGGAGAGGAGCGAGAGCGTGACGATCAGTGTGACAAACACTTCAGGAGAAGAAGCGGCGGCCTCGTTCAGAAGCACGCAGAGGTGATGGAGAGGACGCAACAAGCGCTGCTCCTTCACTTCCACAATCGTCCTCCGTATCGATGACACACATTTTTAAATAGGTTAGGGTAGGTTAAAAAAAGTAAAAAAGTACAGAACTACAGATATTCACTCATGAGAGAGAGAGAGAGAGCAGTGGGTCGACCACACTCTCACGTCTCTCTCCTTTCGGCGCCTCATAACAATGTAAAAGTTACATTAACGTCTCAACAGAGAGCAGAGGACGTGGCGGTCTTTGACAAGAGGTTTAACTCAACCTGCGAGTCGTCAGTCAGGAGCCGCTGATGAGCGAGTCTGTCACAGGAAAGTCTTCACCCTGAAAAAAAAAAAAACAACCCCCGAGTGTCAGCACCCACATGGGAGCAGAGTGTTACTGCATCTGCGTCTCAGCGGAGAACACGTTCATCTGCAGCTTCCAGAAACACACACACAGACAAACACACGCGCACACACACAGACAAACGGCCTTCTGTTAAATGGAGCAATTCACAAGAAAATCTGCGGCTTGGTGAGGGGAAACACACACACTCTGCATGAATATGGAGCTAAAAGGCAGAAGGGTAAACACACTCTTGTACAAACACACACACACATGAACACACACACACACACACACACACACACACACACACACACACACACACACACACACACACACACACACACACACACACACACACACACACACTGACGGCAGCTTTCCTTCCTCACTGTATCGTGCAGAAATGTGATTTCACACTGAACTTTTCAACTCGTTCTTTCAGGAGAACGAGCAGAACAACGCGGGGAGAGCGGCTCTGAGCACATCAGTATTTTTGGCAGCTGGTGATGCTTCGGCGTGGAAACCCTCCCCCCCCCCCCACACACACACACACACACACACACACACACACACACACACACACACACACACACACACACACACACACACACACACAGCCTGAGATGTTTTTAGACTCCTCGCAGGATATCAAGGTGCTACATTGAGAGTTTTTAGGAGACAAAGTAAATACTTCTTCTGACTAAAAGCTCGTTTTTTTCTCTGCGTCTTTTTTAAAACAGAAGAAGAAAAACAAAAAAAGGTGTTTTGTGATTTATTTATTTTTTAGAGACAGGACAGTGGAGGGAGTCAGAAATCTGAGAGAGTGGAGAGAGAGAGTGGAGAATGACATGAAGGAAAGGAGCCACAGGTCGGATTTGAACCCGGGCCGTCCACCTTGATTGCAGAGGATTATGATGCTAAAAATCGGTTGAATCTGTCCTCATGTCTGTGGGCTCCCAGATTCTTAAAATCAGTTGAGTTTTGAAAATCTGTAAATGGCCTTAAACGGGATTTATCATGAATTATACAGAGAACTAAATCATGAATAAACAAAGAACTAAAGAAGTCTCTCCTTTAAAAGTCAGTCCAGGGGTTTTAACAAGCGGCAACCTCTGGTGTTGAAATATGAAGCCGATGCGGAAGTGCAAACTCCTGCAGTTCCCTCTAGTGTCCACTAGAGGATGGCTTCAGATACATGCAGGAAGTCACCTTTTCTCCTGTAAATATCTACATTTCAGGAGGACTGCTCCGGATATCCTCACAGCAGGAGACTATCCCTGTCAGAAACGAAAGGGGGGGGGGGGGGGGGGGGCTCTCCTGAGACGAGACATGAAATAAAAAGAACGACAGGGAAGTAGCGGGTGAAGCAGCAGAGTCCGCTACATGACGCTATAATGAGAATATTGGTCTTCATATCAGTGCTACGTGTAGTTGAACAGAATCACAATCTGAACTAAAGAGGAGAAGAACATACCGGAGAACAGGAAACATAATGCAGCAGGTTCATAAGAGCACGGAGATCATATAGGTGGCGTGCAGACAGTCTAATAAACAGGGAATAAACGTCACCACCCCCTCCCAGTCGCTCCAGGTGAATTCTCCTGATTATATCCTGCTGTGTTCTCACATCAGCTCACTCTGACTTTCTGCAGAATAAATACGAGGAGGCTGGAGGAGAAACTCCGGGCGAAGAGAGAAACATTTAGCTGTTTGTGTTCACACATGACGCTCAGCACAAAGATATCATGAGGTTTCAGGAGGTGTGAACGCACTATAAGAAGGTTACAAGAGAAAAACAGATGCATTCAAACGTTCAGGTTTATTCTCATGCGTTCCCGTCTCTAACTTTGTGTTCAGCCTCGTTAGTTTGAGACGAACTTCTCCGCTTCACGTCTTTGTCTTATTCTCTTCTGAGTCTACGTGTGATGATTTATGTAGGAACCCGGGCTGCTGTTTGATTCACTTCCCCGTCGCTGCAGTCTTCATTGATTCTGTTTTTTTTTTTATCACTCACTGAAATGTGATTTTCATAAATAAATGAGAGAAAAAAACAACAACTTTGGACATTTTTCTTGTTTTTCTTCTAATTAACTGAATCATTTTCAGCATTTTAATTTCTTTATTGTCTCCTCACGTCGCACGCCATCTGGCCTCGGACAAACTTTTTCGTTTCCACTCGACAGTGTGGGTTTGTTGGGGGGGAATTGTGATTCTGTTTTTTGTCCTTAAATGAGATATGTTTATATTTTTGATGCCACATTTTGGATTTCTTTTTTTGTGTGTTTTTCTTTTTGCTGCAGGAGAGATTTGTTCATCTGCCGCCGAGAGAGAAAAAAGAAACAACAGCTGGAAGAGGGCACCAAGGACACACACACACATGCATGCACGCACACACACACACGATGAACACACACATCAACTTAATCTTTTTTCGCTCTCAGTTTTTCCATTTTTTCACACACACTCTGCACTCAGTCACACTTTGCATCTCTTTCACACACATATTCACACATTTCTCATTGTCACATTCTCCTATTTGCCTACTCACACACACACACACACACACACACACACACACACACACACACACACACACAAACCAACACTTCCTTTTCTCTCGATCTCACAACATGAACACACTTTTACTCACTAACTCGACTTCTCTCACTTTCTGTCTTTAAATTTGTCTCTCTCTTTCACACACACACACACACACACACACACACATACACACACACACACACACACACACACACACACTGGCAGACGGCAGGCTGTTGGCAGATGCTGGGACATCCTGGTGCTGATGATGGTGTTGGGGTTGTGATGCGTTGGATCATTTTTTTTCATCCCACCGCTGCACAGTTAACGTGAAAGTCGACACCTCATGTACGTTTTGTCATATTAGCGCCCGATCACACAGAGACGCGCACGAGGCGTGGCCGCTGCAGAAACACCTGAGCACATCTGGGGGGTAAACAGCTGGGAGTGACTGAGGAGCGAGGATGCGTGCACAAAATGCATTGGAGCAGACGCAGAGCTCTCGCTGCTTTGCTCCTGGACGAGGAGGGAGGGAGGTTTTGGGGACGTGAAGTTTGAAAGAATTAAGGAAACGTAGATAAATTCCGTCATCTCTTCAGCGAGCTCAGTCTGGAAGAAGAGTGCTTCAAAGCCTACTTTCGCCAAAGCCGGAGTAAGTTGAGCGTACCCTTCAAAGAGTGGCAAAAAGTGACAGTGAGACTCCGAGTCTTGAGCTGAAAAGTTCTTTTTTTCGCTGTTCACTGTACCCAAGCAGCAACCTCTGGGTTTGAAAACGGAAGCTGATGCTGAAGTGCAAAATCCTGCAGTTCCTCAGGTGTCCACTAGAGGCTGGCTGCAGAAGCACATGAAGTCACATACACACACATTCTAAAAAGCCTGTTTTTACAGCAGAGATTAACATGTTTACAGCCTGGTTAAAAAAAACAAATAGGTCTGATTAGCTCATATCTCGATCGGCACACACTGTATGGGCGGTGAATGTTTTGATGACTCATCAGTTTTGATTTGATGAAGGATAAGAGTTATTCACAATAAGGCGTGTAGCTGACCTGATTGACAGGCGGGCGCGCTGTAACGGTTTGTCAGGAGGCTTAAAACCCGCCTCAGCTCCAGCTCTCAGCCTGTCGTTAGGTTGACTGAAAGTTAGGCTGAGACAGCATTTCCAGCACGGAGACCGCCATGCTGTGACTCGATGGCTGACGTCACTCAGGCTCCATCCACTAATATTTACAGTCTATGGCTCCTGGTGCACTTCCACTGCAAAGTCTGGATTTTCCGTGTTTTGCTTTTGCAGTTGTTTGATTTGTTTGTGTTTTTCAGCGTGTTCGATGTTGATGCAGTTTCAGCTTTCTATGGCATCTTTTTACACTTGCAGCTCATTTCCCTCTCTGCATTTGTTTTTGAAATTGCATCATTTCTGAATGTGCAGCCTATTTTTTTCCCACATGATATTGTAATTATTGGTGCTGCAGTGGTTTGTCCTGTCCCCTCACAGCGAGGAGGTTCCAGGTTTGAATCCCCGTCTGACAGGAGCCTCTCTGTGTGGAGTTTGCATGTTCTCCCCGTGCATGTGTGGGTTCTCTCCGGGTACTCCGGCTTCCTCCCACAGTCCAAAGACATGCTAGTTAGGTTAACTGGTGACTCTAAATTGTCCGTATGGTGTGAATGTGAGTGTGGCTGTGTTGTCTGTGTGTCAGCCCTGTGATTGGCTGGTGACCAGTCCAGGGTGTAACCCCGCCTCTCCTGGATGGTTATTGAATTTATGAAAGAGGAAGAGGTGTTCCTACCTGCAGTTATTGTAGCAACGTGCGCTTGTGCAGCATTTGAGGGTGTGTTCTGACCCTCTTCTTAAAGTAAACTCTGACTTTGTTTGTTTTCAGGGTATTTTTCATATTTGTGAGAATTGTGAGAATAATTATTTTAACTGAGAGGCAGACCAGTAACTGAGTCAGAGCTGAAATCTCTGTCACAGAATATGAATCTCAGAGAACTGGAGAATGTGCTGAGTGTTCAGTTTGTGTTCATGTATGTGTTTGGGAGGGAGAAGAGCATGTTTCCTCTCATTGGGACAGAAAACACTTTGGATTGAACACTTGGTTTAAGACACATGTGAAACTCCGGAACGTGGAAAGAAGTCGATGTGATGCTCTCTACAGTGATGAAAACAACAACAAAAAGACAGCACAATGCGCCTGTGTGTGTGCGTGCGTGCGTGTGTGTGTGCGTGTGGTAGAGGTGGAGCAGAGGCTGGAAACACTGCCAGAAAACACAGACACACTGTCCTCTTAAAGCCCTCCAAAACACACACACACACACACACACACACACACACACACACACACACACACACACACACACACACAAACATCAGATGAAAGTACACTCCCTCTCTCTCCATCAAGGTCATCCAGCAGTTCTTCGCAGCAGATCCAGAAAACAGAGACAAAGAGAAAGACGTTAGTCACGCAAATGAACAAACGTCTTCTTTGCTGTAGTTCCCTTTATTCAAACTCCACATGTCAGACGTGTTTTTACTTATTCATTATTCCTGCCGAACGTTTAGGTTTCTCAGTAGAGGAGATTTGGGGGTGATCATCATGGCCCCCCGTGTCCTTCAGGGTGGTCATGACACCAGAATATAAAACTGATTTGATTCTAGTTTAAACATCGACTCATATATTGATTAAAAAAATAGAAGTCCTCGACACCAAATATTGGGAAGTTTCTTGTTTTTGATTCTCAAAAATTGTAGGCAAACTCCTGCACACTGTCTGCGTTACACAAATATGTCGACAAATGTTTATTTTCTTTCCATCTTTTAAAGTATTTTTTTTTATTAGAGAGGACAGCTGAAGAGAGACAGGAAATTTTCGGAGGAGAGAGAGGGGGATGACATTCAGCAAAGGGCCGAGGTCGGATTCATACGCACATACACGGGACGAGGACTTTAGTCTCCATACATGGGGCAAAGGTCACATATTCTCCTCCTCTTCAGTGTAAATAATTCTCAGAGCTCCCCAAAACATATGTGTGAAGTGTCTTGTTCTAAATCCACTCTGATCCTGTATTTGATCATGCCTATAAACCCCTCTATTTCAGCCCTGCTCAGAACAGGCTGTTTCTGTGTCTGTACCTTTAAATGTAAATGAGCTGTGTCTGACCACACCCCCTCTCTGGAAGGGCTTGGGTGTCTCGGGCTTTCTCGCTCCATGTCCTATTGTTTACGGTGAGAAGGCAGACTCAAAGGGCAGAACAAACACCTAGCTGTGAGAGTGTCACTCACCTGGGGGAGGGGCTACTGCCCTTTGTGATGTCATGAAGGGAAAATCTCCAAATGGCCTGTTTGAGCAAAGTTTGTTCTTGACCATGAAAATCTTCCTTAATATTAAACTGCTTTTTACGAGTTGGTTAAATGATATTTCTCATCAAATTCATATCTAAAAACTGATAATATTCTGTCTTTCCTGAGCCTTCCGACAGATATATCGTCAGATTTTTGATGTTCGTCGGACTGTCGGCTCTTTAAAAGAAATAAAATGAATCTAAAATGTGACAGAAACCATCAGGAGAAAGTGGTGCGGCTGGTTTTTACTTTAATTCTGTCTATTTTAGTTGATTAACAGGAAGAGATGATAAAACAAACCCGGTAAAGACAACAAACAAAAGAATCAACGAGCAGAGAAATCAATGCGTGACTTTTCTTTTCTTCTTGTTCCTGTAAAAGCAGCGGGAGAGAGGAGAGGAAACAAAGACCTGCTCAGTCCTCAGACGCACGTGATGTCATTGAACACAGCTTTTTATAAACTCATATTTTAATAATGTTGTCAGAACAGAGGAGAGCCGAGCCGCTGCGTCTCAGAATAACTTTAATCGTTCAAACAACAAACTGAGCGATGCAAGGACGATCAGACTTTATCTTCTTGTTTTTTCCCGAGGAGTGAGAGACTACGTCGTCCCCACGAGGATCTCTGCTGCCTCTGTTTGTTAACCAGAGAAACCTTTGACTCTGTATTTTATTTTTCTGCCTTAAACTTAATTAAATCAAACCAAAATCTAAATTAAAAGTGAAACATGGAAGTGCTCAGCTTCCTGTCAGGATGGTCGGTTGGTTTCGGTCCCGCAGGAGAACTTTCAAACCTTGTTTTTTATTTCCTGTTTCATCATTTTCACTTCATATCAGAGACATGGACGACTACACGAGAGACCAAATACACGTTTTTATTGTGTTTTATTTCAACAAAACACAAAAGTTACTAACTGCCAATTTCCACATCACGTTAGTGCACGCCGCAGTCCGTCAGCATCGCGCACTACGGCGCCCTTAGCCTCCACTCCTGTCAATGCTCCGTGACAGCGGCACCACTTCAAATTTCAAGTACGCTCAGGATCTATTTTCAACGGTGCCCACTGCAGGCACGTGTCAAGCTGGACAGAATAGATTTCAATTTAAAAATAAAACACGATATCCACTATGCGTGTTGTAGCGCCCGCTCCTGAGCATGTCTGCACGTCGTCTGGCTCTCTGACCTCCGCATAGTTCTGACCTGGCCTCTTTCCCCTGTCGTACACTTTGCTAATACAGACTGCTTCTCTGCGGCTTCATGGACCGCACCCCCTGCCAGCTGCTACACGGTACCCTGTGTTGAACTTTGTGTGTGTTTCTCCCGCTCCACGCTCTTCTGTTTCTGGGTTTGATGTTTCGTGTGTCAGTGTGCACGGCCTGATTGACAGCTCAGGAGTGATGAGGGAGGAGTGTCACATAGACTTGGTGAACCCAGCCCGATGCAAGCCCTAATTGTGTATTTCAAAACAGAGCCCTACCCCGAGGTCGGGCCTCGGGCAGCGCTGTAGTCCGACCTCGGACATGATCCAGAGTGACGCCTCAGTGCGACTTATTATTTACAGTTTAACTGAGACTCACAGGAAACAGGTGAACGGGCGCTCCTCTGGGGCTCTAATGAACCAGAAATAATGTTTCTTTGCAGACAGACAGTCACTTCTCAAGTCCCTCACTGAACAGTGAACAAGGCGCCGTAGGAAAAAGGAAGTCTTGGCTGGAAGGGGTTTATCACTAACCGCTGGTCATACTGGATTAACCAGATGTTGGTTCTATTCCAGGCGACATTAATCACCGTGGGATGATAGACAATGATCGTCTGTTGGTTATTTCAGATATTTAAGTGAGCGCTCAGTATTTTGATTCCACATGTGCAGGAAGAAACGGGACTCTTTCTTTTTCACGTTTGTTTGTTTCTGTTGCAGAAGGTAAAGAAAGAAAACCTGTACTTGGCCCGTCTGTTTTTTTAATGATGCCAAGTCAAATCTAATCAGCTGACAGAGATAACAGGATCTGAAGACGGTGCGTTCAGCTCCCTGTTGGTTTTTAAATACCACTACCTGTTGGCATGAGATTTTGGAGAAACACACCCGGGACAAAGAATCCTGCCTGGTGAGGCTCCACAAGCTTTCAGTGCCGGTTGCCTGTTGACACATCCAAACTTTAATTGGCATTTGTGGTGTAAAACAACATTAAACGTTAAGTACCGGTTGTGGCAGAGCCAAAGTCTACACGTAGAACCGGATCTGTTTGGCAAAATGTTTTTTAATCAAACATTCAGCTGAAGAGTTCAAACAAGGTGGTAGCTGCTGCCGCCGCCTCGTGATTCATTGTAACTTGTCTTTGAGGACACAAAATAGCGCCAGTAAGGAAATTAAATTTACTGATGAAGTCTCTTTGCTGAATCACTTCTATCTGAACCAGTTCTCTCGCCCGCTTCCATCGCTGCAACACCTGTTGGTTTGACCTGATAACTGCTCTCATATCTGGAAAACCGAGGAGCGTCCAAAACGGCCGTGTGTTGGTGCCTTAAAACCGCCTACCTTCTCTGGTCCAGACAAATCCAGAGCATTCAGGACCAGAATCTAAAGTTAGAAGGAGGACATACTGGCTGCTGCATTGTTGTCAGAGAAGCCAGCACTTCAACATAGCATGTTTCCTTAATGTCTGATCATATAGCAAGGTCACTTTATCATTTCACTTACTACACATCTCACTGATTGGACCTTTCATTATTTCGCTCAATGACAGCCACAAAAAAATACATCTCTTATCACTCTCAGAGGATATTTCGCTATTCGACTCCATGCCAAGATTACTTTGAAACTTGAAGAAAGGGTAAAAGAAGAGAAGAGACAGAAAGAAAGGATGTGGCACTTTTATTTCTCCCTGAGAAAAGAAGAAACATGATGCAGCACAAATACATGAAGGAAAATGGATTAACTTCAGGCAGCAAAGGTTGATGTGAGAGCCGTGATGAGGACGCTATTTAGAAGACTCTGGAAGGTGTTTTGTTTTTCTCCCTGTAGCAGAGATGTGGAGGAGTTGTATCTGGGCGTAGTGAAAGCCGTGACATTGTGGAGCATCTGGTATCAGCCGGATACAGAATCACGTCCTCTTCGTCTTAATCAGAATCTGAAATCATCTTTGACCTCCATCGACCCAGATTTGACGCCACAGGAGGAGCTGAGAATGTCAGCGGCAGCACGAGGACGCCTTGTCCTCATTTAACGGTGAAAATCCACAAATGGGCCGTTGTCCTCTTGCCTCCATTAGTGCAGCGTTCACTGGCCTGGAGGCAGAGCTTCTGACACGAACCGACACCGAGACGTATTGAAACCAACAGCCGGAGCTCATCTGATCCCAAATATGGAGACACGTGCTCGGCCCGGGTAAAAACACCAGCCTTAACTTGTCATCTTTATGATTTCATCCTGAATTGTGAAGGAAACCTGTCCTGACAGCTTGATGTGTTAGTTTGAAATGAAGCAGATGGGTATTTTTGGGACATCACAATGGAAGCGTATTTTTCACAGAGGTCACATAGTAACCCTCGTCTGATCACAAGAAGACAAATTCAATTATTGGAAATTACAAACATTTGTGCGCCGAGTTTTCTGAGCGGAGCGGCAACAGAATGAACGTTGAAGGACAGTTCAGGGATTGTCACTTCATCTTTTATAAGAGTCATCTTTTTGTAGTTTTACGTATTTTAACGGACTTATTTAAAAAACATCTCTACTGTCTGTTTGTGCAGTAAACAGGTTAAATAACCTGTGAAGACAAAGAAGACTTTATTCTCTGATTTAATTTCTTCATCCTGTAGAAAGTTAGAAATAGTGGCTCAAAGAAAAGAAAGAACGAAATAATCTCTTTCCATGTTGGAAAATTAAAGATTATGTTTTAGGAGTTGGAGAACTTGTGTGCAAACAAAAAAAATATCCCTTTTGAACTTCAGGGGCTCCGTAGGTCAGTAAATAATGAATCACTGTCAGGCCTTTCAGAGAGGACGCGGTGGGTCTCTCCGAGCTGAGCGCAGCGCAGGTCTCGCTTGTCGTTCTTGTGCGCTGCGCAGAAGTTAAAACATTTTCCAATAGGGCGCAGCGCTACGTGACATCACCTCAGCGCGTCCAATAGGAGGGAAGATCAGACCACAACAAACGTCCCTCTCTCCTAAGCTTGAGTTTAAAGACCTCCTGGGACGTCGGAGAGATCGGAGCTCTAGTTTGTAAAGATGTCGGACAGTTTGTGTACCAGGCGTTTCAAACAGCAGCAGAAATGTGTGGCATGTTGGTGAAGCGCTCGTTAAAGAGCTGCAGCTCCGGTGTTCGGTTGTTGAAGTCACTTTCCTGTCGTCTGCGGCGGTGAGGTAGTCTCGCCTCCCGTGTTGCTGCTTTGTTTTCTGACATTTATTTTGAAGGATTGAGATTAAACTCTTTCTTTGTTCACTTTTTAAACAAACTGCAGTGCCAAGAGGAGGGATGATTCATCTCCTGTTTTGTAATTGTCTCTCAAACTGTTTCTGGAATTGATTTTACGGTGAGGTGGGTGTGTTTTAAATCAAGTGTGAGCGTCCTGATCACAAGACGTCTCCACTTCATTTACTGTGTTTTTAATTCAACTTGCCGTCTCTTTCTAAATCATCACTTCTGTTTCTCATTTACTTTTAAAAAAAAACACACCGCTGACAGCCTGAATTAAAAAGTGTGAAACAACAGACATGGGGTTTTTCTGTAGTGTCTCTGAACCGCCATGATGGAAACTTTGGGAACAAAGACGGTCTTCAGATTCAAGAGGCCTCTGGGAAATCTGACGAGTGGTGACGACAGCAGAGAGGTCACAATAAACACACACACCCCGACACACAGAAACAAGTACTAAGTGAATGTGCCCAACTGTATGGTCTTTGTTTGTTATTTTCTGACCACAATCTCCGATGTCCCGTGGTAAAGTTAGAGCAGAAATAATCTAATATTTTAAGTTAAACAGATGTTCAGTCATCTGCCCGCACTAAAAAAAGTTTAAATTAAAAATAACCTTTAACACATGTAAATTCTTTCCGCGGCCAGTTTTAAAATTAAGTGATCGGCTTGAAGGTCCAATCAGTGAGATGTGTAGTGAGTGAAATGATAAAGTGACCTTACTATATGATCAGACATTAAGGAAACATGTTATGTTGAAGTGCTGGCTTCTCTGACAACAATGCAGCAGCCAGTATGTCCTCCTTCTAACTTTAGATTCTGGTCCTGTATGCTCTGGATTTGTAGGCGGTTTTAAGGCACCACCACACGGGTGTTTTGGACGACCCTCGGTTTGCCAGATATGAGACCAGTTATCAGGTCAAACCAACAGGTGTTGCAGCGATGGAAGCGGACAAGAGAACTGGTTCAGATAGAAGTGATTGTACCCAACCTAAAAAGCCTCTCCATGTTTCTAATAAGCTCCACGAGCAGAAACGTGCTCAAACTAGGATCAATATTGGAGATGCTTTTGAAAAATGGAGAGAGGTTAGAACACAGAAAGGTTTACAGACCGATGCAGAGCTGGCTAAACACTGAAGCTTCAGTGTCCACCACATGGCAACCTGCATGAGCATCGACTAGAGAGAGGAGCTCTCTACAATGTTTAGAATTTAGGCTGCAGTACCCATTTTAAACACTAGGTGTCAGAGTTACATACTGCTCTTTTAAAGGTTCGTCTTCTTCTCTTTGCCAGATTGTTAACCGGTGATCTACCACCTCGGGAAGGAAGTTTGAGTATAGAGGCGTCTTTGAGCGGATGGCTGTAGATCTAGGAACAAACTGGCTAAAAAAAATGGGGGTGTGTTGGAACCAACCCCTCCAGCTCTCAGCCTGTCGTTAGGTTGACTGAAAGTTAGGCTGAGACAGAATTTCCAGCACGGAGACCGCCATCGATGGGACACCATGCCCCCTGCAGGAACATACGGGTGACGTCACTCAGGCTTCAAACATTAATAATTACAGTCTATGTCATTGATGTTTTGGGGGGAGCGTACCAGATGGGGGGAGGGGGCAGCAATGGAAAAGGTCCTGAGTGATGTAGAGACGCTCAGTGATGAAATGTTCGGAGGGGTCTGGTGTGGATGTCTGTCACTTTGTTGGTGCTGGAGAGCAGACAGACTTCTCAAAATACCAGAAAAATCAGACAAATGATCTGCAAGGTTGGAATCCAATCTAGCCAAAAGGGAAGCATTTCTCCTTTACAAGATTCGGGAGACGCTACTTAACATTTTGTGACTGAATGGCCGCCGTTTGCTTTGTGAAGAGTGAAGACGACCCTTTGGTTTTATTTAAAGGTGTGCCATTTGAAAAAGATGAAGAGAGACATTCTGGTGGAGCTGAAACATGAAAGGGCAAAAATAAATTTTCATGAGCACCTTGTTTGATCTGTTTTAAAGCCGATTCTTAATTTTCCTCGTCCTGACTCAATGGTGTTTGACACTCGATCATTCAGTCGCTCTAAACTTTAGAGTCTAAAGAAAAAAGGTGTTTGAGTTGACACAGAACAGCACCTTGACTGAAACTCATGTTGTGTTTTTCAGACATGACAAACGCTTCATACGTACACTTCACATTATTTTTCATATTTGATTATTTCAGTTAAGATGATTCTGACTGCTGCATCCCTCTCTGCTACCAGCCCTGAGCCAAGCGGTAGCACCATGAATCCAGAATAACTTTTTGTTTTCTTGTTGTATCATTAATGGGGTTGGAGATGGAATCAATCCTGCGTCTGACGTATGATTAAAAAAAACATTTTTCCGGCTGTTTTGTCGTAACACTTCCTGGGAGTTTGAGGCTGTAAATGGGCCTAAAACCTGCAGTGTTCACTTTCTAATCTGATGGAGCTGCAGTGTGAAAACTTCCGCAGCTTTTTCTCTGGTAGCGTTTCAGTCTTCACACTGTTGTTGGCTTTCAAACAGCCTTTCAGAAGTAGAGATGTGACTTGATCCCTTCACCTCCAAACCTTTCTGCTTTGCTGATTGAGCCATTGAGGCTTCATATGCGAGAGCTTTTTCAAGTTTTTCCTTTAGATGCTGTCTCGAGCTTGTCAAAGGCAAAAGCGATGTGTCAAATCTAAAAACACCCCAAACCGATGCAGCTGCAAACCGCAGCGAGCGGATTCTTTGCACAGCCTCAGTTCTCTTCTCTTGAAGCTTTTCAATGTTGCCACTACATGCTCGCTTTGAAAACACATTTGCAAATCAGAAATGTGAAAGAAAACTTGAACCTGTGACCCGGAGTTCAGCCACTGAGTCTAATTATTCTCTGATATGTTTTTCCCTGTTGGATGCAGGCACTTAAAACACAACCTGAACATTTACCATCAGCACATAAATGATTCTATTCAAAGTCTGCACACATGAATGGATGGCTTTTTCTTTTACACGATTCTTCAAGAGGTGAAAGTGCTGCAATATAAACACTGGACTATTATTACTTATGTTTTACTAGGTCCGCTGCATTTAGAGGAGGAATATGGTACTTTTGGTACTATGGTTCTTCTTTCAGCTTTTTGGGCATTTTCTAGGCACTATTTCAAAGAAGTAACAGCAATAAGAGCACAATTTGTGCAGAATCTGAATGTCTCTGTCAGTAGTTGTCGACATGAGAAGAAGAGGAAGCCATGTTTGCATGCAAAATATAAAAAAAATACACAACCATCAAGGCTGATTAAAATCTGATTTGACTCGGACAGAAATCTTCTCAGAGGAGTGATATTCTCAAGTTTTATTCCAGTTTCATCCCACCAAGCGCGTTCTGTCTCCCGAGCATGCCAGCAGTGCCACTACGCTCAGTTTCAAATACGGTCCTAGTCAAGTCTGTTTTCCACAGACCGTGTTGCAAGAATATTAAGACCTGGACAGGAAGTCAGACAAGAAAACACGTGAGGAAGTAGCTGAAGGTCGGACTTGAGCCCGCTAGACCATCAGTGCCCCCTAACTAAATATTTCGTTCCTTATATGGTCCTGGAAAAGTTGGCATCCCTAAGTAGACTTTATGCTGGAACTTTTGCAGCGTCCTTTCTACGTGATGTCCTGTTTCATGAGACTTTTCTCCCGTCCAACAGACAGTGTCATGATTTGGTATTTTTTTTAGTTTTGTATTTCAGAGTTTAGATTTCTTTATGATGTTTTAGTTCTTATTCTTTCCTAGTGTTTCTTGTTTCTGTGTGCTTCCTTAGATAAGTCTTTAGTGTGTCCTGTTTTATTTTGTAATTTCTTATTCTTGTTTCTCTGTGTTTTTGTTGTTTCTTGAGTTTTGTGTCTTTAGTGTTTCTGGACATATCTTGTAGTTTTTGTCCTCATTGTTTCTTGTATTTCTCCCTGCCTCTGTTTGTTTCCCTCCAGTCCTGATTGTCTTCACCTGTGTCTTGTTGGTCTCACCTGTGTCTGATTACCCCTGTGTCTTTAGTATCTGTGTTTGTTCCCTTCTGTGTCAGATCATTGCGAAATTTTCCCCATGTCAGTTGTTCCCTGTGGGTCCTCGTTGATTTCACTTTGTTTTGGAATTTGGAAAGTAAGTTTATGCTTGCCTTTTACTTTTTTTGTAAAAATATATATTTTTTGAGTTTCTGCAGTTAGGTAACAGAAAGTGTGGCTGCTAAATTCCACCAGATGCGTGTTTGGTCCGTGTCCACCTCGCCACGACAGCAGAGCTCATAGGTTTCACTTCATTCAGTGTGTGTTCTTCTACACGCTCCGCTGCACTGCGTCTCAGCTCCGTCAGTACGGAGTCCTCTGCAGCAGATACACAAGACTTCTATTTCTGCCGGAGCACGGAGCATCAATTTTGCACAGAGCAGATCGGGCAGGACAGGAAGTCAAACATGGAAACTATTTTCAGAATAAAACACTTTGTTTTGAAAATAGAACATATTTAACTGTATTACATCAACAAACATGTCATAATACTTTAATAATGATAGAAGAACAACAATCAAAAAAAAAAAGACATCCAAACAAGTCAACTCCTCTTCAACTCGTTCTGTTGGGATTAATGACCTTCATGTGTTTGTTGTTGTGATAATAAGGTTTTTGATATGGTTTTATAACACATGTATTGTATTATCTCGTGCTGCTTTAATTACCTGCAGCACGTGTGCTGCTCCGTGCCGGGTCGGGGAACACAGCCTGTGGGCGTGGACAGACGAGGGAGCACGAAGCCGTACCGGACTACACGTATCTGGTGAAAGTTCTGGGTCACACTGTGATAGTAGAAGAGCAACTCGCCTGTCCTTTCAGGAGTCCGTGTGAAAACAGAGCAGCTGTGTCTACCTTCTTGTGTCTATCTGAATTGAAAACAAAAATAAAGTCAATCACACATTTTTCAGTGTTTTCAGTCGTTTCTCTTTCCCTAAAAGTGTCTTTTATAAGGATCTGCTCCCTTTTTTTGTTGTTAAACTCCACCAGCAGCCCACCTGATTCAGCTGTAAAACAGTATTGATCAGGTATTGTCTGAACAAACCAACTAGGATGAAAGCGGTGATGAAAACTCAGCTTTGTGCTGCTGTGCATCGATCGCTGCAGCTCTCGTTGGTGAAGATGTTGTTTGATGAGTCAGAGCTTGTTTCAATCCTTCGGCGTTTTGATCTTCTGTCACTTTCTGACTAAATGAAAGCTGCGAGTGAGAATATACGTTTCTTTGAAATAACATCAAACAGTCATAAAGAATATTTAACGAGAGATTTAACATACAAAACAGACAAATTAACCTGTGATGTATTCTCTGTGGTATATCTGCTGTATTGAATGGAGTTCCTCTCGTGTGTGTTGTTTCTATTCGCAGTATTTTCTCTGCACATTAAACAAACCACCACAGTAATAACGTTTCGTCCCCCGGCAGGGATCTAACCGACGCTCGCTGCTGATTGTGCAACCGACTGTTTATCCTGCTGAGTGCTCAGAAGCTTCCCCGCTGCTCCTCTTCTTCTTCTGTGGTAAGTAATAATAGAGTGGAGCGTCTAACATGGGTGGGGTGATTCTTGATGTGTCCCAAGTATCTGTTTTTGTCTCTGCAGCTTTCTGCGCTCATTGTTTTTTAAACATTCAGAAAGCAAAGAGATCCGAAGGCCGGAGTGATTTTCTTTGCTTCTCGTGGCTTTCTTCTTCCTGTCACCACAGCCCGATCAGAGAACCATCTGATTCAGCTGACCGTTTTAATTGGAGAAGAAAACTGTTTGCATTTGATGAGCAATTGAATCAATGTCTTCTTATCCCTTTAAATGACTTCTTCCCACTTTTTGGTCAGATTCTACAAATGAAAGATCTTTGTTCAACCCTCAAACTGACATGTTGCCATTTTAAGATCATCTGTCAGTGCATAAAGATGATGTCATGTTTTGCTTAAAGGTAAACTCCTGCACACTGGCTAACTTGTAAACAAACATTGATTGGCAGCATTTCAGTACTAGACTGTATCAGGCAAACAGTTTTTTAAAATAGGCAGGACATCTTGAAAGAAGTGACTGCAAGCCTGCAACCAATCAGAATAGGCGCTAAACATTTTCAGTTTTACAACATGTGATGCAAAAAAATGACTAGGGATGATCAGAGGGGCTGCTTATCAAGAGGCAAGGCAGGCAGCTGCTTGGGCTCACAAACTGTTAACCAAAGCAGCGGCCCAAAATGTGCAAATTTTGCAATGACAGTAGGAAACCTCTCTAAGGGGCCCCATCTGACAGCACTCACTCTTGTTGCCCTGCTAAGTGTCACATGCATTATTGCTGTGAAAACCAAAATTTGTTACTGAAAGTCAACGAAGAAAAATTAAGAGGAATGATCCGTCGATAGGAGGGAAAAAAGAACCGTAAAAAAGAGAAAGTGGAGTGAGCGTCGGGACCCTGGCACACATGTTGATGAACACCTTTTTGATCAGTCCCCTGTGGTCTAAATTAAACATCTGTGCTGTGCTTTTGTCAAAATATAACATGAATCAAGCACCAGAAGAGGTTTGTGACCCTGTATAAACCAGCTCTGTCAGAACGCTCCGTTTAGGTGTGTGTGTCTCTTTAAATGCAATGAGCCCCCCCCCTGAGTTTTCCCCGTAGACATCACTCCTTCGCTAGCGAGAATAATAATGGCAGACCTGCTCAAATGTTTGTTCTAGGCTGGGGGTGGAGTCAATGGCTGGAGATACCAGGGGAGGGGAGGGGATTTATTTAACCAGAATTCCACTGTGACATCACAAGGAGAGCAAATTTAAAACAGAGCATTTTTCTCTGTGTTGTAAGATTTATACAGACCACAAACAAAAGACTGGATGGATTTATGTCACATTTTGTGGGTTGGTAGACACTCAGGTTACCCAAATAAATGTTCAAAAACACTGTACAAGTGGATTTTTCATATGTCGCCTTATAATTTTAAATAAATAATTTTGCTTCAAAACTGCTGCATGTCAACTTTTGGATTAATCTCCAAATAGTTTTACAAATAATCTGAAGATGTGACAAGCTTCTAAATATGAATAATTCAGTTTGAGGTTACTTTATTTTTACCTGTAGGAAAAATTGGTTGCAGGGAGAGTCATATACACAATAAAACACAGACAGCACATTAAACATACAAAGTGCAGATGCATGGTGTGTTGTAAAAGTGCATAAAGGGCGCAGGTTCCAGTCAAACAACTGATGGACAAGTTGATTTGTAAAGGTTACAGACCTTAGGAAATTAAAATGTATAATGAATAAATGAACCATTAGGAAGCATGAAATCAGTTTTTCAGAATAATTTCTTGTTCTTTCTTCCTCTTTGATATTTAACTGAATACTTTTTGTAGTACGGAAAAGTTGCAAACGTATTTGTAGAGTTTAGAAAGTGTGGAGGAGTTTGCTAATTTAAAAACAAGGTGCCTTCATATTAAGAATCTCATTTTCAAGAGAGGCACGACACAATTAAACAAGTTACAGACATAAAACAGTGAGCAATTACAGACACAGATCAGCAGATCTTGAGTCACAGAGTAGAAAAGTCGTAAGTCAAAACATCTACAACCTGAAGCATCTTCCTCCAACACCTTTACAGGTACCAAGATTTACAGGGACGAGCTCCCCACAGATCATTCTGCAGGAGATGCCGACCTGAAACTCCTTTCAAGACACACAAAAATATGTTTTTAACACGAAAGATACTTTTTAAAATGAAATATTAATATAGTAGAGCAGATGGACTCATACAGTGATCAAAGGCACAATTAATCTGAAACTAAACAACTTTCTAGCCTCCTCAAAAGTTATCTGAGGGTGGATTTATGACTTTAACTTTTCCAAAAGTAGATTTATTCTAACCCTGTCTGTCTGTTTTTCAAGTCTGTGAAAGGCGCCGACTGAAACAGCCAACTCTTTCTTTTCAGACCAAGCAATCCAAAAGAATTAAAAGTAATGAGTGATTAAACTGTTCAACGGTATTCTTGTCAGAGTCAGAAAAAAAACTGCTTTTCTCACCTCCATCAAATTGACGACAAATTGTGACATGGTAAGTATGAAAAGGTGAACGTCAGCCCTGATGAATCAGGCTGACCTCAAACCCAGCTTTGTCTTTCAAACATCATCACAGGGTTTCTGTAGCGGGTTTCCAAGAATAGACAGTCGCGTCTTTGTCAGTTCTGTTCTTGAGGCAAATGTGAATTGATTTGAAAGTACGGCAAAGTGAACTACAGAACGTCGTCTGACCTCCTCCTGTAGTTCCCTCGGCTCCTCCTCAGGTGAGCTGTGGGGGAGGGGGGAAAAGGGAACGCTTTATAATATACTCTGACAACATCTTAAATATCTGTTGGTGATTTTTTTTTCCAGCATGTGGAAGAGGTGGTGGAGCAGGAGGCGGGGGAGGGGTGTTGATGTAACCACGCTGAAATCACTTGCTTAACATCGCAATCTGTCAGAGAATCTGAAAGACGAGACATCTGACAGGCTGCGGCGCTGCACAAGGTGTCAGAAACAGCAAGAAAAACACACACAGTGCAGACGCTCACACACACTCATATTTACTTTACCGTATGCTGAACTTGCTGTTTTCGAGGTTTCACAGGATTATGTGTCCCATAGTGCAGCACTCACATCTCTATATTTGTGGATTTGGTTAAATGTCTCCTGTGCAGATCAAATACTTTTTGAAAAGACACTTCTCTACGGGTTGTTTTATGTTGCTTTAAAGGAGGCTTCAGTCTGTCGCTGTCAGAGATCAGTGGCTCAACTTATGGTCCTGTAAAAGCATTAAAATACTCTTAATGTCATCTGCTCTGCTTTTGTCTTTTTGGGTTACAAGCAAATGCAATCACACGCTGAGTAACTAGACAAAGAAACACAAGTTGACGATCGAATTTCATGCAACTGCATCGACTCAAATGTTCAGTTTTTCTTGAGACAACATATGTGTTAAATTTGTACAGCACACTAGGGTTGTCATGTTTTTAAAACTTCCTAAAAATGCCTGTTAAAAAAAAATGATATTGATATCTGTTTTGATATGAGAGCAACAATAAACAGAAGTCCAAGGCACTGGTGTCTTGGGTAGTTTTCAATTATTAAACCTTGCAGTAAAGTCCTGCAGAATGTCTTTATTGTACAAAAAACATTCGGAACGTTTCAGGGTTTTTCTGCAATTTAGCAATTTAGACGGTCTGCAGGAGTTTGCCTGCATGTATGATGATTCCTCATTTACCAAGAGGAATGTCAGAAATGTAGCTATTTTCTTATAAAATTGTATGTTTTCAGTTGTATATATTTCAAACAAATAAAAAAGTACAATGGAGGATTAGGGCCATCGTACATGTAGACTTTTTTTTGTATTTTATTGCTAAATAAAGAACATGAGGGCAGAATAAAACATTTTAATAAATGAGAGAACAGAGATAAACGGGCAAAGCAGCAGTCAATGCAGAACCGTTAAGTTTTGTTTCCAGCCTTCAGGACGAGTCTTTTATTGTCTTTGATTCATTACAGGGCTGTTGTCTTTTCTTTTAAACTCAGGGTATAGAAAAAGCTTTTTGAAGGCTGTTTTGAATGCACCTGCACCTTTTGTTCACGTTTTATTTAAGACTTTGTTCGAAGCTGAAGTGTCTCTTTTTGGATGAAATAAACGTCAGAGCGAGAATTCAAAATTTGTCAACCTAAAGTCACTCATCGTCAGAGCGCGACTTTAGGTTCAGTCTGCAAATATTTGCCTGTAAAATCTGCAAACCCTTAGATGTACAATTTTGTTGATTGGAGCCATACAGCGTGATTGTGACAGAAGTGTGGTTTAGATTTGTAAGTGTTGGAGCTCCGATCGGTCGTGATGGCAGATGAACTCTTGTAGCTCTGTGTTCAATCTCAAACAAAGCAGAGTGTTGACACTTCTACGTATGTGAAGTGTTTGTTTCTCCAAAACACAATGTAGTTGAAAAAAATAAGCATTTTTTGAGACAAACTGAAGCCTTGTTGTCACTGATTAAATATTTGTGTTGGCTGCAGCTGATATATTGCTGTGCATCCTTTAAGCAGAAAAGGTGTGTGTTTCTCTTTGTGCAACTGCACAAGTGTGCTAACCTGCTGAGGTTAAAACCAGAGTAATATACAGAGTTAAGTGTTTACACCACCAGCACTAACAGATCTGCCTCCTTAATGCAGCGCCGCACTGCTTGAAACGCTCTTCAAACTGGCAGACATTACACTGGGGAGTTTGCATCCTGCTCCGACGACCCGTCAGCGCGTTGGGAATGTAAAGGAAAACACGTTAGCTAGTTAGAAGTGACAGACTCAAACGGCTACGGCGGCGTCTTTTGATGAAGAGGAGTCAGGCGGTTTCTGTACGCCGCCTCACCGTGTTAATATAGGTTAATACGACAGCAGAACATAAAGGTATACAGCCGAGAATCAACATGACAGCAAGAAAGGAGCGAAACGCTAACACACTTGTCCAAATGTGGCCCGACAAGAGGAGCGGAGCTGACAGGAGCACAGACACACACTTCTGTACACACTGACACACATTTACACATCCACACACACACACTCACACACACAGTCATATATTAATATATATACACACACACACACACCTGTCTCCACTTTATTTTCATTATTATGGCCTCCAGATGTTGGTTAAATGTTTTTTTTTCTCTTTCTAAAAGTTTAAGGAGGGACCTTATGAAAATCTCAAAATAACAAGATAAAAAGGTTTCAATCCCCATATGTTTATTTATGTGATGATCAAATGAAATGTGTGTATTGCAATGCAGCACCATGAAGAAAAGTTCTATTCTTCTATAAGTCTCATACTAGAAACAAATCTGTTCAGGGTGAAGGTGTGGTGTTTAGGTACAAGATGTGATTGCAGATGGACAAACACGTGTGTGAATATCTATCATTATGAGGACCACATAAAGGTTCTTACCTTCAGAGTGAAGACCATTTAGCACTTTGGATGTGTATGAGGACATAAACGCCTGAATGGAGGACCAGTGCTCTCTCTCTCTCTCTCTCTCTCTCTCTCTCTCTCTCTAAAAAATAAAAAATAAATAATAAATAATAATAATTAATAGATTGTATTGTTTTAAAACACGTTATATTGATAAGTGAAGGCAGTTTAGTCAATCTCAGCTCTTTTTGTGTATTTTAATTCTATAAAGGCACCACTTAAAGGTAAATCACACATTCCCTAGCTGTGCAAACCATCATAGCAGCAAACAATTCTTTCACTTTGGTTTTTATAAGTTTCTAACCTTGTTGCAAAGATCCACTTCTGATTTGACAGTGTTTGTATTCAGGTGAGAAAGGGCACACACATTGACACAAACGCACACATGCATATACACACCACACAAAACAGATGGTAAGTGCAATTGTACACTGAGTCCTGATCCTGAAAAATAGCACAGAGGTTTGAATACAGTCTTTGTGCGACTGAGCCCTCAATAGCCTCGATGCAATTGTGTGACGGACCTCCTTTCACTGAGATGGAGAGAGAAGAGAAGAAAGAGGGAGAGAGAGAGAGAGAGAGACAGAGAGAGAGAAAAAACTGAAGAATAAAGGAGGGAGATTTATTCAGAGTCGGAGAGAAAAAAGTTGAAGAAAATTAGAAAAAGGAGGAAAAAGAAAGGGGTCACAGGAAATAAGAAATGATAATAAGAAAAGGAATGAGAGGTAGAGAAACAAAAGGAGAACAAATGACTGAAAGAAGGGCAGGATATGCAGAGCAGAGGAAAGTAATATAGCAAAAAGTGTGGACAATATGTGGAATATTATACCCACATGAGCCCACAACTCCTCTAGAGAAAGTCTTTACACCACATGTTGGAACCTGGCGGCAGGAATTTAATCAAGTTTACATCAAGGCTCCAGTCAAATGGTTTTTAGTCTTGTACAGCCAGCACTGGGTTAATTTGTCACCAAATCATAGAAACCAATCAAAATGGTCTGTGGTTCGGAAGAAGTAGTAGAAACAGGCAAAGAAGAAGAAGGCAAAGACCTTCGAAGCTGAAGACTCAGCTAATTCCTCAGATAACTGATGAGGTGTTAGAGGTTAAAGCTATCTGAGTGGTAAAAATGAGCTGAAATTGTCTCACCAGAAAAGGTGTCATGTATGGTATTTCAACATCATTAACGTTTTTAATTTGATGTCAGTCACTATGTTATCTGATTAATAAACCTGCAGAAAACACCTCAATCTCATCCAAGTAAAAGATCTTTACTCCTTACAAACAACTGAGCTCTGCACTCGGAGAATTCAGTCTGACAAAACTCCTGGAAAACTCCTGAAGTTTTCAGGGCGAGCTGCATGTGTGAACACAAACAGTTGAATGCTTCTCTCGTCACCCAGAGTTTCTCCTCCAGCCTCCTTAAAACACGTCACAGAAGTGTGCAGCAGTTTGCTAGCAATTTTTGATAATTGAAAAACAAAAGCATAGTATTGGGTACCCATGACTTCTATTTTTGTTGGCATGGTATCAAAAAGTATTGATGTAATTAGATTTGAACAAGAATCGTATTTAAGGCTAAAATCCTGGATCATGTCAAACCCCATGATCTCACTCGCTGCTTACTAATGTCAACATCTCAGCCGAGATTTCACAGTGGCGTCTGAGCAGGAGAGATTTCTTTCTCTGCTGTTGTACTTAATAACTTTTCTGCAAAGCATACAGAGGGACAGACTTTAGAAAGGTTCTTAGTTCAATCAATTTTCAAGGTGATCAAGAATCCGTCATGTTGCACTTGCACTTCAGTATTTCTGTAAAATATTAAAATTCAACGTAAGAGGGTTTTTTTGGTTAAAGACAGTATGGAGAACAAGAAGCAAAAACTTCATCATCACTTTAAATGATGCAATTACAAATCTTTACACCCCTAGAGTACACTTAGTAAGAATCTTTCATGTACTTTAAATCAACGGCAAAAAAAGAGGAAGGAGATTTTTTTCTTCTCTGCTTCTCAGCTGAAGATTTTAGAGTTTGTGCTGAGGAAGGAATCTAATGGGGGAACCAAGCTGCACTATTTAAGGAGGAAGTAACCCATACATGTGCAATTACTGATAATTGCTTAATTTGTTGATGTGTTGAGTTTCAAATAAATAAATGAAAAACTTGTCAGTAAAAAAGAAGTTGAGGGAAAAAAGATAAAGTGGATTTAGCTCATTTGTCAGCTTCGGCTAAAATACGGAACGAACCAAAGTATGAAACTGTTGAAAACAAACTGAAAAATCTGTGCTTGGTGTCAGAAAAAAAAGCCAGAGAGCTGAACTGAAATGAAAGGTTTGAGAATGAGGGCAGATGGAATGAGAGAGAGAGAGAGATCAGGAGGGAGGAGTGGAGGATGTGAAAGACGGAGTGATGGAGGAAGAGCAAAAGGAGGGTAGAGAGAGAGAGAGAGAGAGAGAATAAACCCGAGCGGATGGAGAGACGATGGAGCGAGACGAGAAACAAAAAGAATACTAATAGAAGAGGGATGTGACTGAACACACACACACACATTCTGGAGTTTCTCATCCAGTTTGAGATCTTAACTTATTGTCATGTATCAAGGACGTGAATCTTTGTTTTGTGTATAGAGTTTGCACCATCATCACCATCGTCGTTATCGCCGCCATCCTTTTTGCACCCTCAGATGTAGAAATGACATGGACAGGGATCCAGTGGAGGACAAACAGAGAGGAGAAATCTTCTTTTTATGCATTTTAATGAGAGACAGGAAACTAGAGGTCGACACTGTATCTGTTTAGTTGTGGCTTTTTCCACAGCTGATATTTATCTGCAGAAATCTCAACGTTTTTCAAGATCCAAGACTGTCCAAGAAGGGATAATATCAGTTAATCTTTCATTTAAAAATCCTCTTCTACAGTGTTTCTGAACATATATTTGGATAACCTGAGTGTCTACCGACCCACAAAATGTGAATTATTTGTAAAACTATTTGGAGATTAATCCAAAAGTTGACATCCGGTAGTTTTGAAGCAAAATTATTTATTTAAAATTATAAGTGGACTTGTACAGTGTTTTTGAACATTTATTTGGGTAACCTGAGTGTCTACCAACCCACAAAATATGAAATAAATCCATCCAGTCTTTTGTTTGTGGTCTGTATAAATCTTAGAACACAGAGAAAAATGCTCTGTTTCAAATTTGCTCTCCTTGTGATGTCACAGTGGGATTCTGGTAAAAAAAATCCCCTTCCCTGCCGTGGTATCTCCACCAATGGACTCCACCCCCAGCCTAGAACAAAAATTTTGCGCAGGTCCCCCATTTTTATTCTCGCTAGCGAAGGAGTGATGTCTACTGGGAAAACTCAGGGGGGGGGGGGGTCATTGCATTTAAAGAGACACACACACCAAAACGGAGCGTTCTGAGAGAGCTGGTTTATACAGGGTCACAAACTTCTTCTGGTGCTTGATTCATGTTATATTTTGACCAAAGCACAGCACAGATGTTTCATTTAGACCACAGGGGACTGTTTGAAAAGGTGGAGAAGGGGGATAATGGAACATCACACAGTTTGCCTTGCAATTATCAAAAAACATCTATAAAATAACAACTGGATTAAGAGGAATGTTTGTTTGTTAAGACCCAGAATTTAGGAACAGCAGCGAGGATACACTTAAGGCTAGTAACAAGATTTTAAAAAAGTGAAGCCTATCCTCCTGGCTAACAGCTACAACCCGCCCACCTGTCAGTCAAATCAGCCACCCCCCTTATTATGCCTAATTATGCTTAACTCAGACTTAAAGGTTGTCCCCTGCCTGTCCAACAGGAAGCAGACCAACTCCACGTCCACGGGTAAAAGCCAACACAAGGTTCACCCTCGTTTTAGAACGAGGCTTAGCCACTTAGCGTTCTGACTCATTATGATTATATTTGCCCATCGCCCATCATACTCGCCGTTTTGAATTGCATCCATTCGCTGAATTGTGTCAACTCCAAACTCTCCTGCTGCGCTGTCATAGAGAAACTGCAGTTTTTTGCACTTCAGTGTTGTCTTTATTCTCTTAAGTGGCACTGTGTTTAGGAAAAGTTGTGCATTTGAATCAAGCATCCAAAAATATGGATGTAGAATGAAGCTGATGAGAAAGTGGTTGATATGTGACTTGTTTAAATGATCTTAGGGGCGTGGCCTCTTTGAGTGAGGGGTGTGAGCTGCTTTCTGTCTGCCAGGCTAACCCACACGTTGGTCACTTCTGACTCCAGAAAAACACATTTTAAATGTCAAACCTGAGGCTCTATAATGGATGATTTCATTTTTGCCTCGTTCACTTCTTAAACACAGCCGATGCTCAGGAAGATAATTTCTCCCTCCGTCACTGAATCCGTCGGAGGTTGTCGAGCGTGTTCTGTCCGTTATTGACATAAAAGCTTTTCTATTCAAAGCTGCAGCATATTTCAGGTCACCTGAGGATGCACACCCACCTTGCAGGCTGGCCGTGTGCATGTGCAGAGACAGCTTTTTTTTTTATCTCAGCGCAGGATCAGAGCATGTGTGTGTTTGTGTGTGTGTGTGTGTGTTCATGTGTGTGTGTGTTCATGTGTGTCTCTCCACCTGCTTTCATGCATACCTGCTTTTGGCGAGCGATGCACTGACCTTAAAAGGTGACCAGACGCTTCTGTGACTGTATATAAAAGTCTTCTGACCAGGCGACTCACTCGGTAAGGAGTTTATTTACTCCGTATTCTGATGTGTATTTTTTTCTCAGAGGGTCATATAGTCTCGGCGAGAGCACACGTGCCGGCCCGGAGTGTGTTTGCCCGCTCAAACGTGAGAGAACACGAGTCGGTGTGTACATTCAGCTGACTGCCTGGTATCCTGGGAAGACCCGTCACACAGGCTGGGTTTCCAGCACATCACACACACGCACGCACGCACACACACACACACACACACACACACACACACACACACACACACACACACACACACACACACACACACACACACTGTGCTTTCCACTGCATTAGATGAGACAAACAGAGGAGTTGTGGGAGCAGAATTGCATGTATGAGGAGTCCTCTGTGTGACTTGTGGCTGCTCTCTGTGGCTCTGTTTTCTCTGACGCTCAAAGTTTTCCAAAATCCTTCAAGTTTCCTTCTGGCGGTTCAGCTCTGATGTCTGCGCCCAAAAATCTGCAACTTCTTCCAAAGTAGCCTATTTTGTCTCAAACTTTTCTAAATTAAGACAAATTTGAAGTTTCCTGGTGAAAAGTGATGGGCTACACTGTGTCATGCTGCATTATTACAAAGCTGACGCAGCTAATGCCATCTGGCTTAAAATCTGCTGACCAAGTAAGATCAGAGTTTACCGTACCGAACTGAACCAAACTGAACCCAACCGGACCAGGAAAATGAGGCTTAAAGAGGACATATTATCCCCTTCTCCATCTTTTCAAACAGTCCCCTGTGGTCTAAATGAAACATCTGTGCTGTGCTTTGTTCAAAATCTAACATGATTCAAGCACCAAAGGAGGTTTGTGACCCTGTATAAACCAGCTCTCTCAGAACGTGCAGTTTTTGGTGTGTGTGTCTCTTTAAATGCAATGAGCCCACCCCTGAGTTTTCCTGGTAGACATCACTCCTTTGCTAGCAACAATAAAAATGGGGGACCTGCTCAACAGTTTTGCTCTAGGCTGGGGGTGGAGTCCATGGGTGGAGATACCACGGGAGAGGAGGGAATTTTTTTTTACCAGAATCCCACTGTGACATCACAAGGAGAGCAAGTTTGAAACAGAGGATTTTTCTCTGTGTTGTAAGACTTATGCAGACCACAAACAAAGGACTGGATGGGTTTATTTCACACTTTGTGGGTCAGTAGAAACTCAGGTTATCCAAATATATGTTCAAAAACACTAGAAGTGGATTTTTCATAATATGTCCCCTTTAAATATCAAAAGTTAGAGGACTACCTTTGGGTTTTAGAGAGTCGTTTTTCTCTTGTTGGTTGTTCCATCCATTTTCTACCGCTCTCCAAGGTCGGGTCGCGGTGGCAGCAGGCGCAGTAAGTCATCCCAGACTTCCCTCTTGTTGGTTGTTGAATATATGAAGTCTTAATCAGTTCTCTTGAGAAAGCCAAATATAATATTGGTATGTTTTGTTTTTTTTTAAACTCATATTAGTTAGTGGAGCAGGTAAATGAGAGAAGTATAGAAGTCCTTTATTAGGCCAATAAAACTTTAATTATCTCTTCATTCTTTCATTTAGGAGACTGTAAACAGGAGTCAGGTGGCCACATTCCAAATATATAATTTATTTGACCGATTTTATCGCCTGCACTGATTGTTCCAGTAGTCTGGATATTTGCTCAGTGGGTGAAAATTCTGATTTATATTCATGAACGTGTCAGAATAAGAAAGAATAAGTTTTCAGCTTTATGTTTGTGACACTCAAACTTGTCTTTAATCTAACAGTATCACTTTGAGCGACGGCGTCCTCAATCATGATGGTTTAGTCATTTAAACATCATGATAGATCAGTGAAGGGACTGAGCTGAACGTTTGATCTCATCATTTGATTAATCATGATTATATTCATGCATTAGCCAATGTTTTAATCATGAACGTTAACTTGTGACAGAGTATTTCTGCACGGTAGTTTTTTTTCCTTTACCTCTGAGGGTTTGTCTGTTTGCAGGATGCAGTGCAAACGTTTTATTCTGTGCAGGATGTATGCACAAATATCATGACTAATATGACTGTATCTCCAGATGTTTGAGTCTAAACATTTTAAAACATTAAGATTAAGATTTGATCAGGAGGCCTCGATCTGCGAGATAACATCCTGTCACGGGTCTTCTGAGGACGCGGCTCTCCGTCAGAGCCGAGGCATCTGAGACAGTCCCTCATTGGTTCATATAGGAGTTGAGGGTGGGAGGGATGACACAGCAGATGTCCTCATGTTAAAGGGATTATCACACAACAGAGGAGAGGAAACACCACCGGCTGACATTTCAGTCCTCCTGCAGGGACTATTTGTCACTGCGGAGGTACGCGAACCTTTCCCTCTGAGTTTAGGAACCAGGGGGGAAGATTTACCTCCTCCTCTCGAGTCGGGAGGCCGCACATTTATCGAGGATGTAAACTTTTGAATCCAGGGAGGGGAAAACAGACAAAAAAGCTGCTGCAGTGATGAGGCAGAGAGCCGACAGCGGTGAATTATTTATTCTCATGTTGGAGGATTATCAGCAAAGGGAGGAGGAGGAGGAGGAGGAGGAGGAGGAGAGAGAGGAGGAAGAGGAGGTGGAGGAGGAAGAGGAGGAGGGGGAGGAGGAGGAGGAGAAGGAGGAGGAGGAAGAGGAGGAGGAGGAGGAGAGAGAGGAGGAGAAGGAGGAAGAGGAGAAGAAAGAGGAGGAGGAAGAGGAGGGGGAGGGGGAAGATGAGGAGGAGGAGGAAGATGAGGAGGAGAAGGAGGGGGAGGAGGAGCACTCTGACAGTTATTAGAAGGCAGGAGAGTCATATTGAGGAGGGACAGAGGAGAGAAATGTCTCGTTAAGAGCGTTCTTTCTGTTTGCACAGACATAATGTGAGGTGTGATGACTGTTAGCAGGTTGCCAGAAAAGTGTGTCAGCGTGAAAAACGATATTTATTTAAAAGATATCAATCATTCAAAAAAATAATTAAAAAGAAATTGCAGCAGCCAAGTGGAGTCCATAACAATCAAGAGAGGTGATATTCTCTACAGTGCAGTCATGCTGTTTGGAAAAGGCTCATATATAGTTAAATTTGACAAAATAATTCATAATAAAAAAGGCTCTTCGTGCGGCAGTGTTCACATCAGTCTCAGACATGCAACACGACACGATGCCTCACGTAAACACGCGGCAGCAGACAAAGGTTTTATGACATTTTGAGGTCAACAGGTCACTGCAAACAGAGCAGACAGTGAACGCATCTGAAGGGAATTTCTACAGACAGTGAACGCAACACAAGACAAGTTTATTTGAGCTACAAGACGTTGATTCAACTTTTACCTTATGTCCTGGTTGTCACTCAACCTGAAGGTCAGGGGTTCAATCCCCAGCTCCTGCAGCCACATGTCCGATGTGTCCTTAAGGGCAAGACGCTTAACCTCAAGTTGCTCCCGCTGCTTCGTCTGTGGTGTGTGAATGTGTATGAATGGGATGAGTTAACACTGGTGGTCTCTTTACACAGCAGCCTCTACCATCAGGGTGTGAATGTGTCGGTGTGACCTGCAGTGTGGTAGAGCTTTGAGTCGTCAGAAGACGAGAAAAGAACTAAACAAACTCAAGTCAGTTTACCATGGGAAAAGCAGCATTGTTATCTCAAGGAAACGAGACATATAAGTCGAGATCTTGAGAAAAAGGCATGCATGTCCTCTTAGGGCTTCCGTAAATTTGGAACAGTAACGATCACTGTGAGAAATTGTTCACTCCTTATTAGAAGAATGTATAACATGTTCCACATAAATATATCAGACATCAAGTCTATCCTGTCTAAATGTGTCTCTGAGTCATGACTGTCTACAATGAGTGAGAAGCTCGAGTCCCACTGGTTGTGTTGTTGTCAGAGCCGTGTTTACATGAACGGGACGGCCGGCTCCTCCCCTTGTGTATAAAAGCTGTTTTAGTCAAGAACTGACTAGAGAGAAGAAGAACATACTCACTGATTATTTGGATGTCACGTTAAGTGTTTTAGATCTCGGTCATTCTGTGTCAATTTACATGCAATGTGAAGCTACGAGCTAACTAA